>NC_077227.1:724054630-724224630 GCF_027887165.1 Monodelphis domestica | reverse complement strand
TTTCCCATCTGTAAAATGGGGATAATAATAACAGTACCTCCCAGAGTTATTCTGAGAACCAAATATGAAAAATGTTTGTAGAGTGCTTTGTAAAACTCAATGTACTCTGGAATGTACTACTGGGTATTTTATCAGGACTATTATTGTTATTATTATTATTTATTCCATAGCTCTTACCCAGATGAAGATCTTGTACATATTTGTTGCTCAAGAGAGATTTGTTGCATGAATGAATGAATTTAGTCAACTTAGGTATGGCCTTTGCCTCCCAGGATTGGTGAGAAGATCAAATAAAATAAAACTGTAAAGCACTTAGCCTTGTCAAGTGCCTTGACACATAGTAAACACTATATACATATTAGCTATTAGAAGTATATTAATTTAGTATATAATAATACTATGTAATAATGATGGAGAGGATTTTACGACACAAACATGGTACTGATCCCAAAGTCAGGCAGGTAAAAAACAGAGAAAGAAAACTATAGACCAATCTCCCTAATGAATATAAATGCAAAAATCTTAAATTGGATACTAGCAAAAAGACTCCAGCAAGTCATCACAAGGGTTATTCACTATGACCAGGCAGGATTCATACCAGGAATGCAAGGATGGTTCAATATTAGGGAAATACTCCACATAATTGACCATATTAACAAGCAAACCAACAAAAATCACATGATTATCTCAATAGAAGCAGAAAAAGCCTTTGATAAAATACAACACCCATTCCTATTGAAAACACTAGAAAGCATAGGAATAGAAGGGCCTTTCCTAAAAATAATAAAAAGTATATATCTAAAACCATTAACAAACATCATCTGCAATGCGGATAAACTAGATGCATTCCCAATAAGATCAGGAGTAAAACAAGGATGCCCATTATCACCTCTATTATTTGACATTGTACTAGAAACACTAGCAGTAGCAATTAGAGAAGAAAAAGAAATTGAAGGTATTAAAATTGGCAATGAGGAGCCCAAGTTATCACTCTTTGTGGATGATATGATGGTCTACTTAAAGAATCTTAGAAAATCCACTAAAAAGCTAGTGGAAATCATCAGCAACTTTAGCAAAGTTGCAGGATACAAAATAAACCCGCATAAGTCATAAGCATTTCTATGTATCTCCATCCCATTTCAGCAGCAAAAATTAGAAAGATAAATTCCATTTAAAATCACCCTAGACAATATAAAATACTTAGGAATCTATCTGCTTAAACAAACACAGGAACTATATGAACACAACTACAAAACACTCTCCACACAATTAAAACTAGATCTAAACAATTGGAAAAACATTGATTGCTCATGGGTGGGATGAGCTAACATAATAAAAATGACAATCCTGCCCAAATTAATTCACTTATTTAGTGTCATACCCATTAAACTACTAAAAAACTTTTTTACTGAATTAGAAAAAAAAACAACAAAGTTCATTTGGAAGAACAAAAGATCAAGGATATCCAGGGAAATCATGAAAAAAAAAATGTGAAGGAAGGAGGACTTGCAGTCCCAGATCTCAAACTGTATTATAAAGCAGTGGTTATCAAGACAATTTGGTATTGGCTAAGAGACAGAAATCAGTGGAATAGACTTGGGGTAAATGACCTCAGTAAGACAGTCTATGATAAGCCCAAAGATCCCAGTTTTTGGGCCCCAACCCCACTATTTGATAAAAACTGCTGGGAAAGTTGGAAGACAGTTTGGGAGAGATTAGGTTCAGATCAATATCTCACACCCTACACCAAGATAAACTCAGAATGGGTGAATGACCTGAATATAAAGAAGGAAACTATAAACAAATTAGGCGAACACAGAATAGTATACTTGTTAGATCTTTGGGAAAGGAAAGACTTTAAAACCAACTAAGAGCTAGAAAAAAAAATCACAAAATGTAAAATAAATAATTTTGATTACTCAAACTAAAAAATTTTTGTACAAACAAAACAAATGCATCCAAAATTAGAAGGGAAGCAACAAATTGGGAAACAATCTTCATTATAAAAACATCTGACAAAGGTCTAACTACTCAAATTTATAAAGACCTAAATCAATTGTACAAAAAAAATCAAGCCATTCTCCAATTGATAAATGGACAAGGGACATGAATAGGCAGTTTTCAGCCAAAGAAATAAAAACTATTAATAAGCACATGAAAAAAAGTGTTCCAAATCTCTTATAATCAGAGAGATGCAAATCAAAACAACTCTGAGGTATCACCTCACACCTAGCAGATTGGCTAACATGACAGCTATGGAAAGTAATGAATGCCGGAGGGGATGTGGCAAAGTAGGGACATTAATTCATTGCTGGTGGAGTTGTGAATTGATCCAACCATTCTGGAGGGCCATTTGGAACTATGCCCAAAGGGCGATAAAAGACTGTCTGCCCTTTGATCCAGCCATAGCACTGCTGGGTTTGTACCCCAAAGAGATCATAAGGAAAAAGACTTGTACAAGAATATTCATAGCTGCGCTCTTTGTGGTGGCCAAAAATTGGAAAACGAGGGGATGCCCTTCAATTGGGGAATGGCTGAACAAATTGTGGTATATGTTGGTGATGGAATACTATTGTGCTCAAAGGAATAATAAAGTGGAGAAGTTCCATGGAGACTGGAACGACCTCCAGGAAGTGATGCAGAGCGAGAGGAGCAGAACCAGGAGAACATTGTACACAGAGACTAATACACTGTGGTATAATCAAACGTAATGGACTTCTCCATTAGTGGCGGTGTAATGTCCCTGAACAATCTGCAGGGATCTATGAGAAAGAACACTATCCACATTCAGAGGAAAAACTGTGGGAGTAAAAATACCAAAGAAAAACAACTGCTTGATCACATGAGTCGAAGAGGACATGGCTGGGGATGGAGACTCTAAACGATCATCCTGGTGCAAACATCAACAACATGGAAATGGGTTCTGATCAAGGACACATGTAGTACCCAGTGGAATTTCGAGTTGGCTGCAGGAAGGGTGGGGGAGGGGAGGGAGGGAAATAATGTGATTATTGTAACCAAGGAATAATGTTCTAAATTGACTAAATAAACTAATTCAAATGGAAAAAAATAAAAATCTCCACATACAACCAAAAATAAATAATGATGGAGAGGCTGACAGAGTCAGGATGACCCGCATTCAAGACCTATATATGACAGTTATTGGCTGAAAGACTGGATAAATCACTTAACTTCTCTCACTGTCTCAAGAAACACTTTGGGATTTTAATTGCTGAAAGGCCTGCCCTGAGAGAGTGAGTTTTCTCATAGGAAATTCCTCTTCTATCAATGAAATCACAGACCCAGACTACTTCTCCCCCCCCCCATAATTGGGGAAATGTTCCCCAGAAGTGAAACATTCAGATTTCAAATAGAAATTGGAGGGGCAGCTAGGTGACTCAGAAGATAGAGCACCAGGCCGAGGGGCAGGAGGTCCTGGGTTCAGATCTAACCTGAGACACTGCCTAGCTGTATGCCCCTGGGCAAGTCAGTTAACCCCAATTGCCTGGCCCTTCTGCCTTGAAACTGATACTTAGTAGTATTGATTCTAAGACAGAAGGTAAGGGTTTAGAAAAAAAATAAGTTGAAAAATGAGAAAAAGATGTTCCCACCAAAAAAAATGCTCTCAATTGTGGATAAATTTAGAGAACAAATTCACGCTTTAAAAGATGTGGTGGTGTTGAAGAGAGTCCTGGGAATAGTCATGACTAGGATTAAAGGGATGGATAGAAAATGAATCCTGGGAAGAAAGATAAAAAGATTTGGTCTTGTTTAGTTTGGGAAGAAGAGGGCTCCTGGGGTGATGAAGAGAGCAATACTCTTCTCAGTTATATGAAGACTGTTTAGATAAAGAATCTGAACCAGTTCTTTTCTTTTAAAATCTTTTTCTTTTTTTTTTGAACATTTTTTCATGGTTACATGATTCATGTCCTCTCCCTTCCCTCTTCCCTGTCCTCTCCCAGAGCTAACAAGCAATTCCACTGACCAGCTATTTTCTTTTTTTTTTTTTTAACCCTTCCCTTCCCTCTTAGAGTCAATACTGTGTATTGGTTCTAAGGCAGAAGAGTGGTTAGGGCTAGGCAATGGGGGTCAAGTGACTTGCCCAGGGTCACACAGCTGGGAAGTGTCTGAGGTCACATTTGAACCTAGGACCTCCTGTCTCTAGACCTGACTCTCAATCCACTGAGCTACCCAGCTGCCCCCTGACCAGTTATTTTCTTAAAAATGATTTCAAATAATTTTTTGTTGGTATCATTCATTTTCCATCCCTCCTTTCTTTGTATTCCTCCCTTCTTGCCTCTCTTATAAAAATAAAAAAATAAGGGGCAACCGGGTAGCTCAGTGGATTGAGAGCCAGGCCTAGAGACGGGAGGTCCTAGGTTCGAATCTGGCCTCAGACACTTCCCAGCTGTGTGACCCTAGGCAAGTCACAGCCCTAACCACTCTTCTGCCTTGGAGCCAATACACAGTATTGACTCCAAGACGGAAGGTAAGGGTTTAAAAAAATACAAATTAATAAATAAATCATAAAATAATGAATAATAGATAAAATAAGAGTAATACTTTTAATAATAAATAAAAATAATTCAGCAAAAGTAAACAATATATCAGAAAAAGTCTGAAGTGTGTTATATTCTACACCCAATGATCCCTATATCTTCAAAGAAAAAGATGAAGGGAAAAATGTATCTTTTTCATTTCTCTTCCTGGACAGCTAGATTGGTCAGTGAAGGGAGGGGTGGATCTGTAGTCAGGAAGATCTGAGTCAAATCTGGCCTTAGATACTTACCAGTTGTTTGACCCTGCACAAGTCACTTCACCTCTGTTTGCCTCCGTGTTCTCATTTGTGAAATATGAATAATCAAAGCATCTACCTTCTTGGAGAGCACTTGTAAATATTCATGATAAATTTGCATGATTGTTTCCAGGGTTTTATTGCTGTTATTTCCCATTTACATTGTTGTAGTCATGCATATGGTTCTAGTGGTTTTATTCTGCACTGGTTCGTATAAATCTTCCAGTACTTCTTTGTATTCATCATATTCAGCCTTCTTAATGGCACAGTAATGCTCTGTTACTTTCATGTGCTATGGCTTATTTAGACATTTCCCATCAATGGACATCAATTTTGTTTCTTTGCTACCAGCTGTAATTATTCTGGTGTAGACAGGCCTCTCTTGGAACCATTGACCTTTTTAGGATATATTGGAATGTACGCCCAGTGGTGGGATCTTGGCGACTCTTCTGAGGACAGACTAGAAGGGATGAAAGTAAATGAAAGTTTTTGATAGCATGTTAGAAATAACTTCTTGTCCGGTATTTTTTTTTTATTTGAAGTGTCTTTTGTGTGAAATCCCCATCCCTGGGGATCGCACAGAAAGTACTAGGAAATCAAATGTCCTGGGTGGGATGCAAAGGGAGGGACTGGATCAACCCAAGCTCAACCCAAGGTCTTTTTTCACTCTTATTGGTCCATGATTCTAAGGAATCCAGATCCTGAAGATTAGAGGGGAAAAGGTTTTGAGCTTACCTGATTTGACTTGCATTTCCCCCTACCCTCTGCCTCTTTTAGACAAATGAGGGTTTGCCAATTCTACTCTTGTTTAGTAAAATCTGGCAAATGAATTTGAAAAGGACAAAACGTGGTCTTAGAAGCCCTTCTGGTCCAACAGCCTCATCTCACAAGTGAGGAAACTGAATCCTAGAGAGATGGAGAGAGAATTGCCCAGCGTCATAGAGGGGAGAGCCAATTTTAGTCCTCTTTTCCCAATCCCATGCTGCCTCTCCCATGGCCCTATGGCATGCCCACGACCACAGCAGTGGCCATATTGGGATTGGCAGCAGAATTTAAGGCCAGGCATCAGGGCTCCAATCAATCCATGACTCACTCCAGTACACTGAGTGGAGATGTAACAACTGGGCTGAGGCTTCTATTAATTGCCCAGTTGGGATTGTTGTGTCTGACTTTTCACATTTGAGATTTTCCTGCTAAAGAGTTTGGAGTGGTTTTCAATTTCTTTCTCCAGCTCATTTTACAAATGAGAAAACTGAGGCAGATAGGGTTAAATGATTTTTCCAGGGTCACACAGCTAATTGGCGTCTGAGGCTAGATTTGAACTCAGGAAGATGCCTCTACCTGTCTCCAAGTCTGGTGCCCTATCCACCAGGATCTCTAGCCTGACCCAGAGGGCTATAAACCCACTTTACTGGGCTATGGTAGAAGGGAGAAAAACTGGACAAGAAGAGTGTCTCCTGCTCACCTGTGCAAAGAGAGCCTCGTAGAGGCTGTGTTGTTGTTCAATCTTTTCAGTCATCTGTGACTCCTTATGATCTCATTTGGGATCTTCTTGACAACGATTCTGGAGTAGTGTACCATTTCCTTCTCCAGCTCATCTGACAGATGGAGAAACCAAGGCAAACGGAGTCTAAGTGGCATGCCCAGGATCACACAGCAAGAAGTGTCTGAAACGTGATTTGAACTCAGAAAGATGAGTCTTCCTTCCTCTAGGTTCTACCATTCCATCCACTGAACCACCTAGCCACTCTGTTGCCAAAGGGTAGAACTATCTAAAACATACTCAGTGATTGATGCTCTGCTCTACAATGAGCAAACCCCAGCTCTGACAACTGCTTGGTTGTGTTGATGGAACAGACTTGTAATTCTCTATTGATCACCTCCACCCTGCTTCTTCTATGCCTGTAATCTACAAATATCTTCAACTTGTCCAATGGGAGTCTCCCACTTGGCATTTGTCTCCCCTTCACCTGCTTCCCCATCTACACAGATCTCAGCTCCACCTCCACAGATGATCAGCATCCCTGGGCGCATGATACATAGATTTGCTTCTCACAATCCCTATTATAATGGCTCTTTTCCAAGGAAAGTGCATTTTCGCTTTTTGCTGGCATCTATCAACACCGAAGGGAGAAATAGATGCTTCACCTTCTAATGATTTAACTTCAGATTTTCACATTTTTACCAGTTATTTCTCTTATTTAGTTATTGTGTCTTAACACAATGCTGGTTGTCTCTTCTCCACTTAGAAGCCCCGATAGATGAATTTAGTCCCTATATCTCAGCTAGCGTCTGCAAATAGTCAGAAAGAAAATAGAATTAAAGGTCAATCTAGGTTTCAAGGCCAAACTACATGTTTGCTCAGAATAGCTAAGTGGTAAGAAGGACTGAAGGAATCAGGATGGGTAGATAGGGGATTCTGAGGGTAAAAGTGAAGTTTATAAGCAGCCCTTGAGAGGGACTGGTCCCAGATCAAGAGAATTCTTTTTTTTTTTTTTAAACCCTTCCCCTTCCATCTTGGAGTCAATACTGTGTATTGGCTCCAAGGCAGAAGAGTGGTAAGGGCTAGGCAATGGGGGTCAAATGACTTGCCCAGGGTCACACAGCTAGGAAGTGTCTGAGGTCAGATTTGAACCTAGGACCTCCCATCTCTAGGCCTGGCTCTCAATCCACTGAGCTACCCAGCTGCTCCCGATCAAGAGAATTCTTATTTGGGGATCCCTGAAGAAATCAGATGAGAGAAATTTGAGAAAGAATAAAGATTTGGAGATTGGACTTGGAATCAGGAAAACCTGAATTCAACTTCCACCTCAGACACTTAATAATGTTATCCCGGGCAAGTCTTATAACCCCCTCTCAGCCTCAGTTTCTTCATCTGTAAAATAGGGATAATAGGGGCAGATGGGTGGCTCAGTGGATGGAGAACCAGGCTCAGATATGGGAGGTCCTAGGTTCAAATCTGCCCTCAGACACTTCCCAGCTGTTTGACCCTGGCCAAGTCACTTAACCCCCATTGCCTAGCCCTTACTTCTCTTCTGCCATGGAACCAATACACAGTATGGATTCTAAGACAGAAGATAGGGTTTTTAAAAAAATAAAATAAGGATACTAATAAGACCCAACTCATAAGTCTATTGTAAAAATCAACAAGATGCTATATGTACAGTGCTTTGTAAATCTTAAGTGCTACATAAATGCTGGCTATTATTATTACTACGCTTTGATTTGGGAAAATGGAAGATGGGAAGTATTACAGAAAAACTGTATTCAAACCATAGTTTTAAGAAATTAAATCTGGGAACCTTCCTTTACTTACCTGGGGTTTGCTTTCTTTGTCTGGAAGATGAGGGATTTGGGCAAGATCTGGGGAAAGGAGCCTGCATATGGTGGAATAAGGTAAGCTCACCTAAATAAATACAAAGGAACAAATTTTGTTAAAAACAAAAAAGTAGGCTAATTCTTAAGTAAAATAATTCTTACCTTTTCCCAGGATTTCATGTAATATTTTCATTTTTAATTACCATTACAGTAGTTGTAATATAGTTTTAAAAGTCAACAAAATGCTCTATTGAAGGAGCATCTGGGTGGCTCAGTGGATAGATGTGGGCCTTCAGATAGGAGGTCCTGGGTTCAAATTTGACCTTGGACACTTCTTAGCTATGTGATCCTGGGCAAGACACTTAACCCCAGTTGCCTAACCTTTACTGCTCTTCTGCCTTGGAACCAATACATAGTATTGATTCTAAGACAGAAAGTAAGGGTTCCCCCCCCCCCAAAAATATATGTATATATATATTCTATTGATTAAAATGGATTTCATGAAACAGATGGGCATTTTAAAAATTAATATTACTTAGGTGAGGCAGCTAGATGGCTCTGTGGATTGAGTGCTGGGTTTGGAGTCAAGAAGACTTGAGTTTAAATCTGACCTCAAACAAATACCAGCTGTGTGATTCTGGACAAGTCATCTAACCTCTGTTTACCTTAATCCACCGGAGAGAGATGGCATATTACTTCAGGATCTTTGCCAAGAAAAACTTCTGAACAGTATGGTCCACAGCCTTTCAACGAGTTGGACATGATTGAATAACAACAACAATAAAATGCCTTATGCAACCCATGTGTCAAATACTGACCTTTGACAGATGGACCAGGTTCAATTTCAGTGGCCTTCTCTGATAATAATCATCTATCTGGTCTGTGCTCCCACTCTGCATTTCCCTGGGAGTATAAAAATCTGACTTATGTCTTTTGAAGGGTCCTCAGATCCCCTGCAAAGAGCAATTTAATAAGGACATGAAAAAAATCCAAGGAAATGATGAAAACAGAAAGACTCATACCTGAGCCCTTTGCAACTAATAGGAACAACCTAATGGAAATAAAGCTGAATTTAGAATCTCATCTTCCTTGAGTTCAAATCTGACCTCAGACACTTACTAGCTGGGTGACCTTGGGCAAATTGCTCGACCCCATTTGCCTCAGTTTCCCCATTTGTCAAATGAACTGGAGAAAGAAATGGCCAACCACTCCAGTATCTTTGCCAAGAAAACCTCCAATGGGGTCATAAAGAGTCAGACAGAACTGAAAAATGAGTCAACAATTTATATTAGGTTTTTTATCACAACATTTATTGTAACAATCCTGGGAGGCAAGTGATATTATTGTTCCTATTTTATAAACAAGGAAACTGAGGCAAATAGAGTTTAGGTGACTTGTCCATGGTTACACTAATAAATGACTGAGGCAAGATTTGAATTCAGGCTTGAGATGTCATATTAGATCCCATATACCTCTATATCTATGATCCCTGGTCCCTGCAATTTTTCCTTCCCCAGAATTTAGTTCATAGTTCCTGAAAAATCTCATGCTTAATGGAAGACAGTTCTGTATCACAATTAATAAATAAACATTTACTATTAGCAAAGTGTAAGGCACTTTGCTAAGTGCTGGAGATACAGAGAAAAAGCAAAAAAATAGTTCCTGCCCTCATGGAGCTTATATTCTAATGGAGATATCCTGTACATAAATAAGAATATGCTAGCTATATAGAGTATATGTTAAAAGAAGGGGCAGGAGTAGTGGGAGGAGAGGGTTGGGGGAACAGAGTGAAAAGCCCTCTTCTAGAAAATAGCATTCAAATTGTCTTTAAAATTTTTTTCTATTTTAATAAACCTGTCTTAGGATCAATACTGTGTATCAGTGCCAAGGCAGAAGAGCAGTAAGAACTAGGCAATAGGGGTTAAGTGACTTGTCCAGGGTCATACAGCTCAGAAGTGTCTAAATCCAGATTTGAAATCAGGATCTGTCATTTCTAAGCCTGGCTCTGTTCACTGAGCCACCTAGTTCCCCCTTGAAAGGGTCTTTGGAGAATTTTTAATTTTAAATGCCTACTTTCTAAGTATCATTTCTAAGACAGAAGAGCAGCAAGGGCTAGGAAATTAGGGTTAAGTTTCTTGCCCAGGGTTACAGAACTAGGAAGTCTAAATTAAAATGTTAAAAAATACTTCATTAAAAGATATTTTATTTCCCCAATTACATGTAATAACTATTTTCAGTATAGACTTTCCAAAAAATTGTAAGACTCAAATTATTTCCCTCTTTCTCTTCTGTCTTGGAGATGGCAAGCAATTTGATCTGGAGTATACATGAATAATCATACAAAACTTCCTTTCATATTGTTCATTGTTTAAAATTAAATGTATAAAAATTAACTCTATTTTCTTTCTTCTCCCTTCCGTTCTCTCACTGGAAAAACCAAAACCAAAATCAGAACCAAAACCAAACTCTTGTAACAAATATGTAACAAAATAAAATGAATTTCCACATTGGCCATTTAGAAAGATGATTATCTCATTATGTATTTTAAATCTTTCACTTCTCCATCAGGTAAAATGTAGCCTCCTTCATCATCAATCGTATAGAATTGTGATTGGATATTGTATTAATTAAAGTTCTTAAAACCTTCAAAGTTATTTGTTAAATTCTATTCTTGTTAACAAAGACCTTTTGTACTTTACAAGTCGTTTTCCAAGTTCTGCTCATGTCACTTTGCATCAGTTAATTCAAGTCTTCTCTGGTTTCTCTAAAATCATCACTTTTATAATTTCTAATTGCAGTCCATCAAATTTACATATCATAATTTATTCAGGTATTCCCCAACTGAAGGGCACCTCCTTGATTTTTAGTTCTTTGTTGTTACTATTAAGTTATTGAGTTATAATCTTAACCTCCTTTTTTTTATCTGGAGAAATCCTATGAGAGTAACAGAACTAAGGAAGGAGATGGGTCCTAGGTGGATGGTAAAGTTACTTTCAGGGGATCCCTTAATTGTTACCTTATGTCAAAGACACATGGGAGTTTTATATATATATATATATATATATATATATATATATATATATATATATATATATTCACTTTCATGAGACCTGAAGATTAACTTGACTTTGAGTACCTAGTCACGCTATGGCAGAAGCCCAAATATTCTCAACCATGTGACCCCAGAATTGGAGAATTATACGCCTTTAGCTTTCTAAAGAGAAAAGTGAAGTGTTGTCCTCTTAGAGAAAAGTAGAACTCTTCAGGATTTGGAGGAAGCAACAAAGGAATATACAACATGAGGAGGAAAAAAAACAACAACATCCTTTGCGAGACCTCTAATGCCATAAATGGTTAAGAAAATTTATGGGATGATGGAACATCAAGAGGGAAGGGTGTTGCCTATATAGGAACTTGAAGTGCAAGCCTTTCCTGGTTAGTGTTGAGGGGGAAAGAGTCTAAGATCTCAGGGTTAGGATTTAGTACTGGGTGAAAGTGGAATTCACGGAATTTCCCCATCTAGGACTTCTAAGATTATTTCTTTCCAAGGGAATTCTGATCCACAAGATGGGGCTCAGAATTAGTATGGAGATCTATAACACACAATAGAAAATGAGACTTCCTAGAGAAGGAAGAGAATTGTATTGAATGTTTATGAGATATTGTGAGTCCTTTATATGTTTTCTGCATTTTCTGTGGGGTAAAATATAAACTCTCCTCTATCTGATATATTCATTATTACCTGGAAAATATAATTATTTCTCTCCCTCCCTCACCCCCTCTCTCTCTCACCTGCTGAGAGGACAATGTGCCAATTATATGTGCAAATCATATGAAACATGTCCATAATATCCATATTTTTAAAAAAGCAAGGAAAACAAAGTAAGAAACATACCTCAATTTGTGCTCAAGGTTTATTCATTTTCTCTCAGGAGGTGGACAGCATTTTTTAATCATGAATCCTTTGGAATTGTCTTGGATCATTGTATTGTTCAGAGTAGCTAAGTCTTTCACAGTTAATCATCATTATGACATTGTTGTTACTGTGCACAGTGACCTGATTCTACTCACTTCACTTGGCATCAGTTCAGGTCTTGCCACGCTTTTCTGAAACCACCACCCTCGTCATTTCTTATAGCACAGTAGTACTCCATTGCAATCATGTGCCATGACTTGTTCAGCCATTTCCCAATTGATGAGCATCCCTTTAATTTTTAATTCTTTGTCAGCACAAAAAGAATTGCCAAAAATACTTTTGCATATATAGGCCATTTTCTTTTTTCTTTTGTGACAATTAAGAATTCTGAGTAAGAAGATCAATTTATTGATTGGGCTAGCAATAATCAATAATGGTCAATGATCCTCTCGGTAAGCAAAGACCAAGTCCTCTTGCACAGTTCCCTAATTATAATTTTGTGAACTTATTATTCAGCCCCTCCCTTGGACATCCCAAGACATCTCTAATTGGTGAATAGCCAATGAGGAGGTGGTTCATCAAATCTCTCAATCCTTCCTATCCCCTGGATGATGGTTGGTAGCCCCATAATTAGTTCCATGTCCTAAAAACTAGGGGGAGGAATTGAGTTCTTCCCAATCAGGATTGTCCTTCTCTAATGTTTCTTAATGAAAGAGTCAAGGACTTAGTTCTACTTCTCACAGATTCTCCAAGTTTAAACTAGTTTTTATTTCCCAAATAAGATGAACTCAAAATCTCCCCTTTTTATCTACTGTGCTTTAATGTAGGGCATTCCTTGAAGTTCCCAGGAAAAAAGGAATGAGGGATGAGTCTCAGCCTCAATTCAGAATTCAGTAATAGAAATAATTCAATATTTTAAAAATAAATCCTCTCACTTTGATCTCTTTGGGATATAGATCTAGTAGTGGTATTGCTTTTCAGAGAGTATGCACAATTTTATAGTACTTTGAGCACAGTTCCAAATTGTTTCCCAGAATTCTTGGACCAGTGCTCAACTCCACCAATAGTTCATTAATGTGCCTATTTTCCCTGATCCCCCCTAGCATTTTTCATTTCTGTTAGGTGCGAGAGGTACTTCAGAGTTGTTTTAATTTACATTTCTGTAATTGCTAGTGATTTAGAGCATTTTTTTTCATATGACTATATCTAGTTTTGATTTCTTTGTCTGAAAACTGCCTGTTCATGTCCTTTGACTTCAGTATTGTTCAGTTGGGGAATAACTCTAATTTTTTATAAATTTGACTTAGTTCTATACTTAGTATATGTTGCAGAAATGAGGTCTTTATCAGAAAAATCTGCTACAAATTTTTTGATATTACTTCATTGTCTATGGCTTTAGCACAATGCAGTTTCCATGATCATTTTTTGATTAGGTCTATTTTTGCTTTTGTTTCATCTGAGACTATGATTGCTATCCCTGCTTTTTTTATTTTTTCACTTCAGCTTAAGCACATTAGATTCTGCTTCAGCCATTTATCTCTCTGTATGTGTCTTTCTGTTTCAAGTTTGTCTCTTGTAAGCAACATATTATTGAATTCTGGTTTCTAGTACATTCTGCTATTTGCTTCTGTTATATGGGTGAGCTCACCCCATTTACATTTCCAATTATAATTACTGTATGATTCCCTATATACCATTATCTTCTGTTTCTTCTCTTTCTCTTTCTTTTAATCCTGTCCATTCTCAAAAGTCAGTTTTACTTCTAACTACCATCTCCCTTAATCTATCCCCCCTTATCTCTTTGCCTACCTTTCTCTTAAACCCTTCCCCTCCTATTTCCCTATTAGGCAAGTTACACTTCTATACACAATGAAGTATGAATATATATTCTTCCTTCTTTGAAGCAATCCCAATGAGAATGAGCTTCAAGTATTGCCCATCCTACTCCTCTCATTGTCCCTTCCACTGTAAAAGTTCTTTCTTGTGCACTTCTTTTATTGAAAAAAAAAGTCCCCATTTTACCTTCCCCCCTTTCTCCCAGTGCATCCCTCTTTCTTCTCCCCTGCTGGGGGCCATCAAGCCACAATGTTTTGACACAGTCACTTGTGGAAACCAGGAGATCACAAATTGGCTCCTTGGGAGGATGGAGATACCCACTTAGCTCCCCTCTGTGTAACTTCTCCCACTAACATCCCTTACTATTGAAATTGCTATGATTATTGTTCTCTCCCTAGCTACAGGAAAAATAATATGAGAGCAAAATACTTGCAGGATTGATAAATATGTCCCACCTTAATCCCTCCAGAATATCATTAAAAGATCATCTTTCCAGAATTAAACCCAAAGATTCTTAGGTACCCACTTAGGTACCCCCCCCTTCTCCACCCCCACTGCTAGCCAGGGACAACAGGCATATTAATCATCTCTTAGGCACAGGCTGGTACATCACACTTCACTGGTTTGCTGTCTTTGCAGAATCCCAAGCAACATTCCCAAGATGCCTTAATGAAATATAAGAAAAATGAAACCTGGAAATTAGAATAGTATATATATATATATATGTATATATATATATATATATATATATAGTATATATCTGGATTATATTGATTTTACCTTTTAACCCCACACTTAGCAGCAGTGTTTTGTTAGCTATCTCCTAAGTGATTCTGATTGATTATATAAGTTGATTAAAAGCAATAATAATTTTCTTAGCTGGTCATCCCACAGGTCAGTGGGAAAAGATCACTGGTTACCTTGCCTGTGACATTTACTTCTAGCAAACTTTGCTTTGTTGTAGCAACTTGGTATGAAAGATGGTCATAGAATGTTAATTAAACAATTTGTTAAAAGTTAATGTATGACCTATCCAATTATCTGTAAGAAATCATGTAAGTTGAAAAATGAGACTGTGTGCCAAGAAAAAATGTAACCACTGAGGTATAAAAATAAAGATGACTCTGTGCCAAGCGGAACAGCTCCTTGTCAAACCTTATCTACCTTTGTTGCCACACCTAGTCAGAAGGAACCCCGAACTTTGTAGACTGATGGACAGCCTTTAAAACTCCTAGCTTTTTCATTTTGGTGGAAGATCATTCCAATATAATCAACTCAAATCCTTGACCTCTGCCTATGCAAACTCCTTTTACTACTCTGATAATGATAGTGTTCTTAGGAGTATCATCATCCCAGAAAGGAATGTAAACAGTTTAACTTTTGAAACTCGTATGATTACTCTTTCATGTTTACCTTTTTGGCTTCTTTTGAGTTACCTGTTTAAATGTCAGGTTTTTCATCAGGAATACTTGAAAATCCTTTAATTCATTGAATATCCATTTCTCTTCCTGAAGGATTGCACTTAGTTTTGCTGAGTTTAGGTGGTTCTTGGTTGTGATCCTAGCTCCTTTGCCTTCTAGAATATCATATGCCAAGTCCTATGCTCCTTTTTTATTGAAGTCACTAAATCTTGTGTGAAATAATCTATGGCTCCATGAGATTTGAATTATTCCTTTCTGGATGCTTGAAGTATTTTTTCTTTGACCTGGGAACTCTGGAATTTGTCTACAATATTTCTGGGAATATTACTTTTGTGATCTCTTTCAGGCAATGATTGATGGATTTTTAAAAATTTCTATTTTACCCATTGGATATAAGATTTTGGGGCAGTTTTCCTTGATAATTTGATGTCTGGGCTCTTTTTTTATTATGGCTTTCAGGTAGTCCAATCATTCTTTTTTTTTAAACCCTTACCTTCCATCTTATAATCAATACTGTATGTTGGTTCTAAGGCAGAAGAGAGGCAAGGGCTAGGCAATGGGAGTAGAGTGATGTGAATCTTAAAACTGCTAGACTCTACTTCAGAAGATTTGATTAAGCTATTCCCCATTTTTAACAATGGAGGTACTTGGTCAGGAATGTATTGAGAACTTTAAAATTACTCCACCCTGCTCAGACAGTGCCTTAGGAGAAGATAAAGTTGCAAATTCCTGATTGAACAATGAAAAGTTCCCAACTCATACTTATAGTGAAGCAAAAACCCTAAGCTAGGTGGTCTATTTTTAGATCTAATACAAAAGGGTGCTAAGTACCTATAAAGGTTAAATTAATCACTAAAAGGTCAAGCAACTTACAAAAGGCAAGCTTAGCAAAAGAGATGTGAAATACTCAGAAGATATAATACACCCAGAGAAGGTGAGAACTCAAGAGTGATGAGAACTAAGAATGGGCAGTCTTGGGGAAAAGCGTCTACTATGATTGGTAGATGTGAAAATTTAGGGGAGGTGATATAAGAGAAAATTCTCCTTAAAAGGAGCTGTCAACTTAGTTCAGGGTTGAGGAGTTCAGAGGAGGGTCTCTGAAGTCAGTTCAGGAGTTGAGGATTTCAGTGAAGGACTGGAGCTTGCTTGGGACAATCTTGTGGTGAGTGATAAAGACTGACTCTCTCTCCCTTAAGGCTCAGGCCTAGGCCAAATGGCCTAGGCCCTTTGTACTATTCTCTCTCTCTCTCTCTCTCTCTCTCTCTCTCTCTCTCTCTCTCTCTCTCTCTCTCTCTCTCTCTCTTCCCTTACTTCCTTCATTTGTGTTAATTAAAATCTCCATAAAACCATGCTGACTAGGGTATTTTCATATTTGGGAATTTTCCCAAATATATCAAATATATACAAGACAAAGTGTGGTAAGGGCTAGTTAATGAAAGTTAAGTAACTTGCCCAGAGTCATCCAGCTAGGAAGTGTCTGAGACCAGTTTTGAACCCAAGACCCTCCCATCTCTAGGCCTAACTCTCAAACAACTGATCCACCTAGCTGACTCTCACTCTTTGTTTCCCCCCAATTTCCTCTCTATAATTCATATCCTTTTCCTTAACACTTTTGGGAAATCTTATTGGGCTTGGACTCAATTAGCATTTTTTCTTGAGGCTTCACTTGTACCTATTTTCTCCTTGTTGTCTTCTTCTAAATTTTTGTCTTGGTCTCTCTTGCCACCAAAGTAACTTTTAATGGTCAAATTCTTTTTATGTTTACTTATTTTTCCAACCTTATTTCTTGACTTGGAACTTTATGTTAAGTTGGGTTCTGCTTACCTTGGAGTAGGGAGGCAACTGAACCCTAAGGTTCAGGCTTTATTTTATGTTTATGTTTTCAAAACTAGTTTGGGGGAGGGGAGGGGTGCAAGGTTTTGGTGCTTCCAAGGTGGTATGATCTTGGGAGAGGTGTGGTCATTGATCTTCTGGTCTGTACTCTTGGCTTTATCCAAGAAGGGCCCCTGTGTCTGTGTAGCTACTATTACAAGCACTTCCCTTTGCTTTAGTCCTGTGACCAGGGTCACTGCTTTCTTGTGAACAACTATCACCACTCTTATCTACCTGGAACTTTGACCCAGAACTGTGTATGAGCAACAATTATTGATCAACATCAGCTGTATGTGCCAGCAAAGGGTCCCTTGTAATTGCTTTCTGAGCAGTTGGTCAACCCTTTCACCATGTTTGGACTGAAAGCTCCTGAAATTGCTGTCACTAAGTGTGTGGGCTCCAGATAGACCTCCACCAAATCTTTACCTCAATATTGCAGACTTCTGCTCACCTCTGAAGTTCTTTTTTGGGGGGGGGCAGCTAGATGGTTTAGTAGATTCAGAACCATGTCTAGATGTGGGAGGTCCTGGGTTCAAATATCACCTCAGATACTTTCTAGACTAGACTGGACAAGTCACTTAATTCCCATTGCCTAGCCCTTACCACTCTTCTTCCTTGGAACTAATACACAATATTGATTCTAAGACAGAATATAAGGGGTTGAAAAAACTGAGTGAGGACCACAACTAGCTTTTGTTTATATAGGTCACTATCTATTAATATTTACCATATTGGAAATTTAAATGTCATAGCATTATTATTAAAATAGTTTTAAAATAAATCCCCTGAAAAGCACTTGACAACTCTCAGAGGTCCCTGGACCACACTTTGAGAACCACTGACTTAATTAATTCACCTCAAAACATAAAAATCATCATTGACTCTTCCCTATACTTTGCCTAATCCACTGAATTCATATCCAGTCAATCACCAAATACTGTTGATGACTCCTTCGCAGGAGTGTGCTAGAGCCAGCATGAACAGATTGTTAAATTTTCAGTGAGAACATTTACACTTCAGAAATCTGCAAATGCTACAAATCAGAGCTTGATTTATTGTTTTGTTGATTGTCTAGACTTAAGAAAGTGATGGAGAAAATGTTAATTATGCACAATAAAAATTTTAAATGTGTTGTGAATACATTTCTTCCCCTCCATCTCTCAGAGAGTTGGCTGCTAAACATTTACCAGCACACCACTGTTCCTTCTCAATTTAATTTGCATCTTTCTTTTCCTCTCTTTTCCTTTCACCACTAGTCTAGGTATATTGCTGCTGGGATCTAGCCTTTCTCACACTAGGCAGCAGATGGGAGCTGTCCATGGCTGAAACCTTTTCATAGAAACAAGGGAGGGGGAAGAGTTATTAGTAAAAACCTGGCATAAAAGGCCACAGGTAGGCTCATTAAGTTGGGCGTGACAAATTATCTATGAGATCTTTGTTCAAACTCAAACTGTGTTGGACACCTGGCTCCTTGAGCTCTAGCTCAACTCCAGACTGCTTTTCCTGCTTGCTCCTTGCATTTTCAAGTGCTTCATTGCTAAGTCACCCTCTGATCTCTGGACACACGTTCTGCTCCAAGTCCCTGGTCTAATGTTTTACAGTTTGCTATTCTAATAACTGACCCTCCTATCGAGTACACCCTGCCTCTCTTGTCTGACCTCCCACAGTCCAGGTTCTCATTATCTCATATTTAAACAGCCATCATTATCTCTTCATGGCTTCTTTGACTATACTTTGTCCAATTAGTCTGACATTTCTGGGTTTGAAATGTAAGCCGTACTTATAAGCATTTAAATCCTGATTTTCCAGAATTTTATAAGTGTAGTGTGAAGATTGGATTTCACTATCTTCTGATTGTAACAATGAAGATACTTAGCTCTTCCTTTATTGGGAAGATTGAATTGTAATCCACAATCTACTTTTAGATTTTAATCTACAAAAAGGTGATAACTCAGTATTTGAAGTACATCTACCCATTTTGACTACAAAAAAGGTGTTAAGTAACTACAAAGGGTGAACTAACCAAAAAAGGTGTTAAGTGACTACATAAGTAACCTAACCAAAGAAGGTGTGAACTAAAGAGTGGGCAGTCCTGGAGAAAAAGCAGGTGCTGTGATTGGTAGACATGAAATTTAGGGGAGGTGACACAAGAGAAAAAGATCTTTAAGAGGACCAAAGGCTGGAAGAAAAGGGTATTTGATTCCAGTTTTGAGTTGGAGAAGGATCTCTGACTCAGAGTTGGACTTGGAGGAGAGACTGGAAGACAGACACTTGAGGAGCAATGTGACAAGGAAATAACTTTAAAAGACTGATATATATTAATTTAAAGTCACCAAGGAATTCAGCTATGTAATTCCTAAATGAAAACTCAAGTCATCAGTCAACCTTTTATGGAGTTTTTAATTACAAATAGGAGGAAGAAAAGTATTAGAGAGAGAGAGAGAGAGAGAGAGAGAGAGAGAGAGAGAGAGAGAGAGAGAGAGAGAGAAGGGGAGAGAAGGGAATAGGGCTTAAATACCCCCTCTGTTTAGGCTGGGCCAAAAGGCCCAAGCCCTTAGATAGCTGAGGCAAAGAAAAGAGATCAGTCCCTATCACTCACGTGACCAAAATGGAGAAACAGTCTCAGGGGCCTCCACCTCCAGCCTCCTTCAGAGCAAGCTTCTCAGAGCACAACCTCTCAGAGCAAAACCTCTCGAACCTCTCCAGTCCTCAGACTTCGCTATCTTTAAGGAAACCATCTAAGTTCCCTCCCCTCAGTTTCTCACATTTACCAATCACTGTCCATGTCTTCCCTGTGCCAATGGTGGCTCTACCTTAACCCAGGACCACCCAGAGGTCTGTGGCTTTGCACATGTCTGTTGAAGGTCATATTCTCAAATAATTAAATCTTGATCCTTTGCTGCAGCCCTTCCTAAATCCTGTTACTCTAAGTAGGGTGGAAATTGTATTTTCCAAGACCTGGTTCTGTCATTCCAAGTATCTCTATTGTATCAATTCTAAAATCAATCATGACTCAAAGAACTTCCTGTTCTATGCTTAAGCATAGGTCAAAGCCCTTTCCATTGTTTAGCAAAAGGTTTCTGCCCTAAAGTAGTCTTATGTAGGGAGGAGAAGGATCCTCCCATGCCAAGGGGGTTCACATTCCAATAGAGTTCCCACTATAAGTAGGAAATTTTTTCCAAGTATGAAACTTTCCAATGGTGAAATTTCTAACATTCACAAGTCTAAGAAATTTTAAGGTTTACAGCAACCAGAAGGCAGACACCCAGACTTCTTTCCATTTAGACTGTCACTGTTGGTGAGTTAAAAGCTGAGTTAGTGACTCTGCCTCTCTGGAGGTGTGAAGCCTCCAGGAAAGGTCCATCATCTTGAGACTCTCTTCCCCTGGCTGGGGCTTAGAAATTCTAACTGATATCAGAAGAAGCCAGAGCTTTCTCTCTCTCTCTCTCTCTCATTCCTTAATATCTTCCTTTTATTGTAAATATTGAAAATAAACTAACATAAATTCTGTTTACTTTAGTAATTCATTTTGGGGTTTAGAAATTAAATCCCTGGCAACCACCTAATAATATATTTCAATCTCAACCACAAAAAAATTTAACAAAGTAGCAACCATCATTTAGTGCTAAGTAAATTCAGTCAAATGTGTTACAACTATTATAATAATAGTACTAACTACTTAGCACTAAATAAATTGTGTCAAATTTATGTGACTTTGTATAGTATTGGATTGGATTTATTTAGTATTTTAATATTTGTAAAACTTTTTTATAATAACCTTATGACATAGGTAATGAAAATATCCTACTGAGGCTTAGAGAGGAAGTCCTGAAGCTTGATCTATTAGAGTCTAATGGAGTAATTAATTTATGTTTTCCTTTTTCCTTCATCTTTTCTCTCTTTTTTACTGAGTGATAGGTGGGACACTTATTTCAGGTTATTTGGGGAAAATGCATTAAAAGAAATTTAGTTCTCATTCATTTAGTGATTTTAGAGTTTCCTAGATTTCTCTTCTTCATATTTGCTATTGTATTTCTATAAATATGATCACCATATTTTCTAAATCCTGTTATTCTTTCATGCTGTTATAAATCCTCCTATTCTAAAAACATAAATGGAAGAGTATGAATGGTTTATTTTATTATACTCAATCTTAAAATATAAATAAAATATAAAAACAGCTTACAACAAGAGAAGAGAACAAAAATATATTTCCATTTATAATATGTTTTTTAATAAACATTTTTCAGTATGGCATGATGTTTCTGGATTTAAAAAAAATCAGTATATGTTAGATCTTTAATGTGTTTTTTTAAAACCTTCATCTTCCTTCTTAGAAATGGGAAATGTAAACCTTAAAATTTCTTAGACTTATAATTGTTGGAAATTTCACCATTGGGAAATTTCATACTTGAAAAATTTCCTATTGATAGTGGAACTCTATTGGAATGTGAACCCCCTTGGCATGGGAGGTTCCTCCTCCTCCCTTCTTAAGATTACTTTAGGACAGAAACCTTTTGCTGAACAATGGAAAGGGCTTTGACCTATGCTTAAGCATAGAACAGGAATTTCTTTGAGTCATGATTGATTTTAGAATTGATACAATGGAGATGCTTGGAATGACAGAACCAGGTCTTGGAAATTGCAATCTCCACCCTACTCAGTCCTAACAGGATTTAGGAAGGGCTGCAGCATAGATCAAAATTTAATTATTCCAATCTCTACCCTACTCAGGGTAACAGGATTTAGGAAGGGCTGTAGCAAAAGATCAAGATTTAATTATTTGAGAATATGACCTCCAACAGACATGTGCAAAGCCACAGACCTCTGGGCGGTCCTGGGTTAAGCTAGAGCCATCATTGGCACAGGGAAAATGATGGACAGTGATTGGTAGATGTGAGAACTGAGGGGAGGGAACTTGGATGGTTTCCTTAAAGATAGAGGGGTCTGAGGACTGAAGGGGGTTGGTGGGAGAGTTTTGGCTCTGAGTGGTTGGAGAGGTGCTCTGAGAAGCTTGCTCTGAAGGAAGCTGGAGGTGGAGGCCCCTGAGACTGTTTCTCCATTTTGGTCACGTGAGTAATAGGGACTGATCTCCTTTCTTTGCCCCAGCTATCTAAGGGCTTGGGCCTTTTGGCCCGGCCTAAACAGAGGGGGTATTTAAGCCTTATTCCCTTCTCTCCCCTTTCTCTCTCTCTCTCTCTCTCTCTCTCTCTCTCTCTCTCTCTCTCTCTAATTCCTTTCTTCCTCCTGTTTGTAATTAAACTCTATAAAAGGCTGATGGCTGACTTGAGTTTTCATTTAGGAATTACATAGCTGAATTCCTTGGCGACCTTAAATTAATATATATCAGTCTTTTAAAGTGATTTCCTTGTCACAGAAATGAAGAATTGGTTCCAGCTTTTTAAAAATTTAACTTTTTATTTTACAAAACCCTTACCTTCTGTCATGGAATCAATACTGAGTATTGGTTCCAAGGCAGGAGAGCAGTAAGAGTTAGGCAATGGGGTTAAATGACTTGCCCAGAGTCACACAACTAGGAAGTATCTGAGGCCAAATTTGAACCCAGGTCTAATATGTTTCTTACTAAGATTTTAATTTTAAAGTTTTAGAGGGCCTAAGAACACTTTATCTCAGAGAATATAACAAATTACTTACCTATGAGCAAATTTTCATTTTCTTTTTCCTTCTTGGCCACTGACTCATATGAGTTATAGAGAAGAAGCTGGCCTGTATCCATAGAGGGTATTTCCTCACTGAACAATTATCTTTATGAATGAAATCACAGGTCCAGTCTAGTCCTAGCCTTATAAGATCTTATCTTTATTTTTGTGGGTTCATGGGGTCTAGAATTAGAATGTATGCTCTTTTGGCAAAAGGATTGCTTTGCTGTTTTATTTTTTGGTTTTGTAGCCCAAGCCCTCAGAACAGTACTTACCAACAGTAGGTGCTCAATAAATGCTTTTGGGTGAACTGCTTCAGAGGAGGACATCCTCTAGGAACCCGGGGAACACCTTTTGGGAGCATGGGCCTCCTTCTTTGCTTTGCTTAATATAGATAATCAGAGGGATGCTGAAGAAAGTTTTCTCTCTGGTTGTTCTAGTTAAGGGATGATCTAGAGCTGAAAGGAGCCTCAGAGACCATCGCATCCAACACTTTCATTTTACAAATAGAAAGTTTGAGTTGTGGGGAGCCTAAAAGTTATTTTCCCAACATCACACAAGTAGTTGGTTCAATAGAAGGAGTGATGAAAGGCTCAGGAGTCAGAGACTGTTGTTTAGTTGTGTCTGACTCTTCCTGATCCAATTTGGGGTTTTCTTGGCAGAGATATTGGAGTGGTTTGTCGTTTCCTTCTCCAACGTGTTTTACAGATGAGGAAACTGAGGTAAACAGGGTCAATAGACTTGTCTAGGGAGTCTTCTTGATTCCAATCCAGGTGCTCCATTCACTGTGTGGAAAAGGACCAACTTGTACAAGCATATTTTCACAGCAGCATTTTTTTTGAAATGGCAAAGAATTAGAAATCAAGGTGATAGCTGTGTGACCCTGGGCAAGTCACTTGACCCCCATTGCCTAGCCCTTACCACCCTTCTGCCTTGGAGCCAATACACAGTATTGACTCCAAGACAGAAGGTAAGGGTTTTTATAAAAAAAAATCAAAGTGATGCCCATCAATTGGGGAATGGCTAAACAAGTTGGGTTATATGATTGTGATGGAGTCCTATGGTGCTATAAAAAAGAATGGATTCAGAAAAACCTGAGAAGATATATTAACTGATGCAAAATAAAGTAAGCGAAATCAGGAGAACAGTGTACACAGCAATAGCCATAGTATAAGGATTATCAACTATGAAAGATTTAGCTACTCTAATCAAGGCCCAAGACAACTCTGAAGGCCCATGATGGACAATGCCTTCCACTAACACACAGAGAAATGATAATCTCTGAATGCAGATCAAAGAAAACTTTTTTTAAAAATTGATTTTGTTTGTGATTTTTTTGCAACATGACTAACAAGGAAATATGTTTTGCATGACCTTACATGTATGAACAATATCACAGTGCTTGCCTTTTCAAGGGGAGGGGTGGGAAGAAAGAGAATTTGGAGTTAAAAAATTTTAAATGATTGTTAAAATTTTTTTAGACACTTTGTTGGAAAATATTTAACAAAATAACTAAAAATAATTTAAAGAAATTAAACAAAGAAAACATATTCTCTAGTAAGGACCAGTCCAAATTCTAGAACTAGAAATAGTAGAGACATCCATGACCATCAGAAAACATTTTGAGTTCCAAATTCTCTCCCTCCCTCCTCAAACTCCCAAAGAATAAGCAATTTGATGTTGGTTAGACATGTGCTTTCTTTCATACATGAAACAGTTAAAAAAAAATAAGATTTACCACCCTGGTTTAGTTTCTTAAATTTTCATTTAACTTTTGCAGCAGGACTGATAAGATCTCATGACACTGGATGATGAGAAAGTCTAAGGAACTTAAAGGTTGTGTCAAGCTTGCCTCCACATAATAAATTATTAACAATTTTATTTATTTTAAAATATTTTATTTTCCTGATTACATGTCATAATTTTCAACATGTTTTCCAAACTTAAAAGATCCCAATTGACTCCCTCATTCCCTTCCCTCCATGCACCCAGAGAAGGTAAACAATTTGATCTGGGTTATACATGTATTATCATTCAAAACACACTTCCATATTGGTCATTGTTGTATGAGAATATCCATATTAACACTCCCCCCCCCCCCCAACACAAATAGTGTGCTTTGATTCCAACCACTCTTTCTCTGGAGATGTACAACATTCTTTGTCATAAGTCCTTCAGAACTGTTCCAGATCATCATATTGCTGAGTCGCTAAGTCATTCCCAGTTGATCATCATCCAATATTGCTGTTACTGTGTACAATGTTCTCCCAGTTCTGCTTATTTCATCAGTTCATGGAGGTCTTTCCAGCTGTCTCTGAAATCCTCTGGTTCATCATTCCTTTCAGCACAATAGCACTCCATCTCCATCATATGCTACAATTTCATTCAGCCATTCCCCAATTGATGGGCATCCCCTTAATTTCCAATTCTTTGCCACCACACAAAAAAGCAGCTAGAAATATTTTTGTACAAGTAGGTTCTTTCCCCCTTTTAAAAAATCTCTTTGGGATACAGACCTACCAGTGGTATTACTGATCAAAGGGCGTCGTTAACCATTTTAAAGAATAAATTCCTCATTTGATGATTAATGCAGCCCATTAGAAAACTGAACAGTCCAATGTGAAAGGAGGTTGTCTCTCTCTCTACAGACTCGTGCATTGTAAAACATGAAATAAGACTCCTTATTGGGTGACATTAGTTCAATTAAAGACATTTCCACATTATTTACATAAAAGCTAATTCATTTCAGAACTATAAAATAACTTCCTAACACTAGATAACAATTAGATAGAGCTCACCATTTCCCCAAAGTGTAATAGTGAAAATTGTAGGTGCTAAAGCCAATGGCCAAAGTACATCTTTCTTCATTCTTGTAGGAGGAGATCTTTGTTGGAAATACTTGCAGAGGTTCGTGTTAGTTTAACTGTTCTTTGGACTATTAAGGTTGGTTACAATAATGTAGTTTTTAGAAGCGATAGGCAAATAAACCTAAATGCAACTCACTCAGCACAACTGCTAAGTTTAAAGTCCTTCCTTGTTCCTTGTTGTGGAGTGTCACAAATTTCAATAAATGAGATGACTTTGGAGAAGTCATCTCTCTCCTGCTCAAAGTTAACCACTTTTAGGCTAGAGAAGCATTTCTCCATCTATTTCACAGACAAGTTTACTTGAGAATGACCAGGGATTGCCCAGAGTCCAATCAATTATGGCACAAGTGCCTCACAAAAATTGGCATCTTACAGGGTCTCTTCTATTTTCCTTATAATAGTCAAGTTTTTATTACTAAGTACTTTACTATGAAGGCAGCTAGAAGGTGTAGTGGATAGAGAGTTAGGGCTGGAGTTGGGAAGATCTGAGTTCAAAAACGGCCTTAGATTCTTACTAGCTGTCACCTTGCCTTGTGTGCCTCAGTTTCCTCATCTGTCAAATGGACCAGAGAAGGAAATGGCAAGTCGCTCTGCTATCTTTACCAAGAAAACTCCAAATGGGGTCATGAAGAATCAGACATGACTGATAAATGACTGAACAAAGGCAGTTTTACTATGTGTTCTCAATCAACAGCTTTTGTCACATTTTAGCTATTTTCTTTCTCAATTTATAGTCTTCTATAAAAACACTTCCATTTTAGTGCCAGTAATTAAATGTGTAGAGAAACTTGTAAGCACTTTCTTTGACTGTGAAAGACCTTCATTTCTAATTGCTTTCTCCTTTTGCAAAGTTTGTGATATTTTCCATTACTGTAGGTTATTAAATTGTTGTGTCTAATCAAGCAAATAGGAGTTTTAGGTTTTACGTCGTCTAACCTCAAAAGGTTGTCTTTAGTTTTAGATTGTCTAACCTCAAAAGAGGAGTTAATTTTTGAATGTCTTTAAATCAACAGAAATTCTTATCACACTACCTTGATTTTAAACTCAATAAATCAAATCTAGCTGTATAATCATTAATGTTAACCATTTAAAATCTCAATTTACATAAGGGCTAGTAATTGCCAGGATCTCAAATTTCAGGTCCCACTGTTATCAATTAGCTTAAGCTTTAGTTTTAAAATTATTTTTTATATTTTATATATATTATATATATATAAATATATATATTATATATTTTAAAAATTAACTCAGATTGCAAAGTGATGGTAAGGAGCAACTAAGTGGCACAGTGGATACAGCACCAGACCTAGAGTTGGGGGGATCTGTGTTCAATTCTGGCCTCAGACATATCCGAGCAGTGTGACCCTGAGCAAGTCACTTAATCCCCATTGTCTATCCCTTGCTACTCTTCTGTCTTAGAATTGATTCTAAGACTAGAAGGCATTGGTTTAAAAAAAAAAGTAATGGCAGGGGTGGGGGGCAGCTAGGTGGCTCAGTGGATTGAGAGCCAAGTCTAGCACTTGAAGGTTCTAGGTTCAAATCTGACCTCAGATAGACACTTCCTGACTGTGTGCCCCTGGGCAAGTCACTTAACCCTCATTGCCTAGCCCTTGCTGCTCTTCTGTCTTGGAACCAATACACAGTATTGATTCTAAGGTGAAAGTTAAGGGTTTAAAAGTGATGCTGAGACTACAATAGTTGGAATATAATTGTGAATAATACCACATTGGTTCTTATTAAAATGATTAAACAGTAATTAACCAGCAGTAAGTTTGACAAATTCTTCAACATTTTTTTTAAGCCCTTACTTTCCATCTTAGAGTCAATACTGTGTATTGGTTCCAAGGCAGAAGAGTGGTAAGGATTAGGCAATGGGGGTCAAGTGACTTGCCCAGGGTCACACAGCTGGGAAGTGTCTGAGGCCAGATTTGAACCCAGGACCTCCCATCTCTGGGCCTGGCTCTCAATCCACTGAACTACCCAGCTGCCCCCTCTTTGCCATTTAAAGATACTGATATAGCTTTGATATAGCCTTCCCTAATGACTTTCTATCATTTTTCCCAACTGTGATAGTAAAGCAGGCAATTATCCTTTATGATTTATAATAAAATTTGCCTCAGTGTCAAATGGTCAAAAAATTCTGCATTAGAAACATCCTTTGATTTCTTGATTGAAAGTATCTGCTTTTATTAAAACACAATTGACTTCATATATCAATTAGAATCAAGAATTGCATTACTGAAAAAGTGTCTGGTGGAGACTAATTTTCTGAAGGGCTCTCGGTGTAACTATTTCCTTTCAAATCACTCCTCCGTTAACTCTTACTGACTCACGTGGTATAGCCACCACCGAAAAACATTAACATTCACTTACTTTCCTGATTTTAAAACACATTTTTCTGTCTCTGGGAGCAGTTTGATTTACCTTCAATTTGGGCGTCCCAAAGCAGGGTGAGGAACAGGGTTTGCTTGGGGTCTTCAGGTTGGTTGTTTAAAAGAATTAAGCTACAAAAGGACAAATAAGATTCCAGCCTTATTTACTTTTATTCTTATGGAGACAGAAAATGGAAGATCATCTAACATCTTCCTATTGTGCCTTTTAATCAGGAAAAAAAGTCAAGCTTTCTTTCATCCATCATTCATTCATCAGTCCTTGTAAGGACATTTTGAAGTGTGCCATTTAAAGAATTAGTAAGTTAGTTCCACAAAGTGGTACCCGAGACTGGGAGACTGGCAAATTGAAACGACTTTGGACTTTTTCTGCTGATCAAAAAGTGGAATTGACTGCTTTTGCTGTATTAGTGAAATATGAGCAGTTAGAGATCTAATCTCACTCTTTCATTCTCCAACGTATTACTTTCATGTTAAATAGCAAATATATTTTATTCGGGGGGGGGGGTGACCGATTACATCTGCAATTTTTATTTTCATCAAACTTTACAAGATTTACTGCTACCCCCAAAACTCATCAAAATATTCATAAAAACATTCAAATCACAATTTAGAGTTTTCGGTAGAAAAATTACTTTTTACTTTAAAAAATCACTCTAGACTAGTCTTTATGAATCTGTATTTCATTTTTGCAGTCTCTAACACGGCTGCTGTTTGAAATATGGAGAGAAAAGAGAGATTGTTCTTTCCTTAGATTTTTAAAAGTTTTACTTTTTAGTGTCTTCCTTCCGTGGCTGAAAAAAGCTAGGCTTGAGTTATCAGGACATGGAACAAAATAAATGCTTGGAAATGCCAACTGGCATAGATGAACACAGGGCACAGATGGTTGTTTGGTTGAGTCCTTAGTAATCCAAGAGGACCAAAATGATATCCCTATGTTGGGATCAATGTACAGTGTGACTATGTTTGATCAGACCATTAAGAGCTCAGAAGGTTCTACCACCAGGTAGGTACCAATAACTTATATGAACATTTGAGCTTGGGGATATCTCTAGATTTGTGTATCTCATGTTTCTCTTGAGCTACTACAATTCTGTTTAATCATAGAACAGCACCTTCTTTGATGTGGGCATGCCATTCTGGATAGTCCTGTGCCAGCGTCTCCCATGTCTTATAATAAGACCAAAGTCCTTTGGAGAGACCTTGAAAATGTCCTTGTATCTCTTCTTCTGACTTCCATGTGAGCGTTTGCCTTCTGTGAGTTCTCCTTAAAATAGTCTTTTATACAAATGTATGATTGACATTCCAACAATGTGGCGGACTCATTGGAGTTGCACTCTTTGCAATAGAGTTTGAATGCTTTGGCAGTTCAGCTTGAAAAAGGACTTCGATGCCCACTACCTTATCTTGCCAGGTGGAAGTGATTCAGTTTGCTGGCACAGTGGTGGTGGACTACCCAGGTTTCTGTAAATCTTGAAATCTCTCAGACTTGTGAATGTTAAAAATTTCCCCATCTGGGAATTCTTAATTGGAACAAATTCCCTACTGAGAAACATTCCCCATTTTGATATGAGAACTCGCCAGGATCAGAAATGGGAGGACCCCTACTCTGCCCGTACTTAAGACTGCTTTAGGAGAGAAAACTCCTTGCTAAACAATGAAAGTACTTGGACCCATGCTTATAATAAGGCAAGGAGTTCTTTGAGCCATGAATTGATACAATGGGATGCTGAGTGCCTATAAAGGTGGGGCAACTTGTAAACTACTTAGACCTAAAAGGTGAAAACTTACTCAGAGGTTTTCTCTTAATGAAATTAGTCGACACAGCAGCATTTTTTTCTGACTTACTAAAGAGATTAATCTACTCAGCTGTGAATTCAAAATGGGCTGTCTTTTGGAAAACATCTACAGTGATTGGTAGATGTAGGGACTTAGGGGAGGTGACATGGGAGAAAAAACGCTATATAAGAAAAAGCAGAATCTCTTGAGGATATATTCTTTTGGAGAAATCCTTTTGGAGGATCTCTAATGAGGAGCGCTTGGGAAGAATCTCTTGAGAGAGGCTCTGGAGAAAGGCCCTTTGGAACAGTCTCTGGCTGGAAGGCTCTCTGGTGAAGTCAGCTGAGATGGAGCTGGCCTGGTGTCACTAGAATCCTTGTTTAGGCAGACCTTGTGGTGAGTGTTAAAAGACTGACTGACATTCTCTCTCTTAAGACTCAGGTCTAGGCCATATTGGCTTGAGGCCCTTCATAATTATTCCTTTCCTACTCTTTCTCTAATTCCTCATTATATTATTAATTTAAAATATCTATAAAACCCAGTTGACTTGGGTATTTGAATAATTGGGAATATTTCCCTGGCGACCACCTTATATTTGATTTAAAACCAAGACACTATAGTGAAACATATTTTCTGTGGTCAAATTTACTCACCCTCTCTTATATCTATCACGATTTATATCTTCCACCATTTTAACTCACTACAGTTTATGGCTTCACTATCTCACATTTCACAAATCTCACATTTCACAAGCATATGACAATGAGGTTAGCTAAATGGCTCTGTAGACCTTCAGTTTGGTTGGCAGGCTAATACCTCTTCTCTCTCATACTTTCTTTTGGAGCCGCCCAAATGCTGAGCTAGCTCTGGTCATAAATATATGGATGGTTCAGTGTTGGCTGGTGGGGAACCTCTATTTTCTTGGTTTTAATAGTCAGGCCAAAAATGAGCAGAAGACAAGTTTTTCATCTTTCAGGTCTATTGGATTTTATGTCATCCTATAAAATGGATATCCCAGAATTACCTATAATCTCACCTGAGTCCCCACCTGGGTGAGATCACAATTTGTATTTAAACTGGCTGTAACACCTACTTCGGTCTCTCTCTTCCTCTACTTGGCGATTGCAACATGTAGTAAGAAAAATGTGAATGGGCTACTCAGCCCTAGACACATGGTTTATTATTTTGTATCCTTGATTTCTAATAATCTTAATAAACCTCATAAAATATAATACTTTTATTACTAGAAACTAATTTAACTTTTACAATCCCTCAGTGTACATACAGTCCAGGTACTAATTGAGAGTGGAATCATCTTCACAAAAACATTTGTACATTTTTTGGTGTTTCTACTGCAGGGTAGGACAGCCCAGGGGTCTGTCAGTTTTTTCTGATTTGTCATTTGCTAGCACATGGCTGTCATAGGCCATCCTTCTCAATACTTAATCCTTAAGTAAGGGTGTAGACATTCCTGTTTTGTTAGACTAAGCAGGGTGGAGTAAATCTAAAGTTCACAATCCCCCCTGATGATGATTGGGAAACTAGTCTCCCCAATTGATCACTAAACATAATCATCCTGCACCTCCAAATTTTATAACTGCAGGTGCATAAATAATTTCACCTTCTAAGAGGAAATTACAATAGTTAGATAGAAGAGGGAAACAGAAGAAAGACAATGTTTGCTGGGTGCATTGACAAAAACCAATTAGGGGGCAGGTCCCATTTGGCATAAGAGTATACATTCAAATAAATGTTCAATCAAACTTCAGTTCAAACAACCACACCCAAAGTTCATTCTGGATCTTCTTGATATAATGTAGGTTTTCTGGCATCCTTCTGCAACAGTTCAGAAAGTTGGGGGAAGCAAACAGTTTTTAGGGCACCCTTTCTAGCCCCTTCCTCTTGCCAGAATTCGAGTAGTGTGGTCCTTAAATGGGCTGCTCAGATACCTAAGAGGCCACTGAATCTCACTGCTGCTTTGGTCCAGTGAGAAAATGGCCATATGCTCTGGGACGCCTGTGTGCAGGGCTGTGACTACAGTTCCCAGTGGACTGACTCATCTCCATAGGACTTCAAAGAAGGTGAAATAATAGCATAACAAAATAGTTAAATAGTCAAATAATAAAATAGTAAATGGCAAAATGGTATGGGTAATATCTTCTGATTCAGTTCTAAATTGGATTTAAGTGAGGCAGAGTTCCATGAAGTCATCAGCCTCACTCTTTCTTCTAGAATCCAAATCCAGTGGCAGAACAAAAGTCAAGATGATTGGTGATGGCTCAGGATACAGTGGATGACCTTGGCATCTATAACGATTTACTATGATGTCTCGTGGTCTGGAGTGTCACACAGGGTCTCAGAACAAGACAGGGGTGAGGGTTACTGAAGAGTTAAAACAACGATATTTGTCACCAGCATGCTCCTAACAGTCTAGCTTTAATCCACCATGTTACTCTATCAACAGGCTTTAGGCTACTGTTTGCTCTCTTAGACATCTGCTGTTCCAGCTCCCCAGCCAGAAGCAATGTGCATATTTATCTACTCTCTACCAAGGCAGCTCATTAAGGGAAGCCAATGGTCAACAAAACTAATTTTGACTAGAGCCTGGCCTCTGGAGCCAGGGAGGGAGTTTTCTCTCTGCTTTCACATCATTATTCTCAAGGTGACTTTGCTCTCCCCCCATACCTGTGTCCTCTGTGAACTTACAGGATAGAGGAAGGAGAGTTTGGGGGGATTTAACCCCTTGGTCCTCCACAGGCATCCTTGATGTCTGACTAAGCTCTAAGTATTCCACAGCGCCTGCTTCTTTCATAGCCTATTGAAACAAAATTTTCCCATGTGTCCGTTCCTTTGGGGGAAAGTCTTCATATGCTTGGGTAGACAACTCCCTAACTTTCCAAAAGGTTTGAGGCCCATTGGTTATCATCAGTCTGGCTTACAAGGCATCCATAGGGGTACCCAATCAGGAGCAATACAGTTTCCATGGTTGCTAAAATATTGTGGGAGAGAAAATGATTTTTTCAAAAAGATTCTGAACCTTTAAAGGGCATCATACCCTACCCAATCAACATTTGATTCGACCCTAGCTCCCCTTGGAGATAAGAAAACAAAGGAGATATTGCCTAAGGATGGTTATCTTAGATCCTACCTGGCTCCTTCCTGAAGGTGTAATTCCTTGATGGTGTAATCATGCCCACCTCCTACTCTTTACAAAGGCAGAAATCCAAGCCTTCCTTGGAGAGAGGGCAGCAGAGATCCCACTTCAGATATCTATCATGCCTGGTCTATACTTGATGATCCATCCACACATCTATCCACATTTATGCATTTAGCTGGAAGTATTTACTGATACGAACACATGATAAAAAAAACTGGAGACCACTGTTCTCCGATATCAAGATCCTTTGAGATGTTCAATATGCATCTGATATATTAGTTAATCTTCCCAGATATGGGCCATCCGTAAATTTGATGAGCATTCCAGCTAAATTTAACATTGATAACAACGTTAAAAAGCCCAACGCTAAGCATGGATTTCTGGGGTGCTGAACTGAAGTCTTCCTGCCACACTGACATTGAACCATTAAAAACCACACTTTGAATCTTATCATCTATGCTTGCTTGCTTCAGCAGCACATATGCTAAAACTGAATCTGACCATTCAACTAATTTTTTTTATCCTTGCCTTCTGTCTTAGAATCAATACTAAATATTGGTTCCAAGGTAGAAGAGTGGCACAGGCTAGGTAGTTAGCATTAAATGAGTTGCCCACATAGGTAGGAAGTATCTGAGACCAGATTTGAACCTAGAACCTCCCATCTCCAGACCTAATGCTCTATCCACTGAGCCACCTAGATGCTCCCATCTGGCTAATTCTCAATCCAATTAAGATGATTGTCTAATTCATGTCTCTCCATTTTCACAAGAACAGTATAAAATACTTCGTCAACATCGTTGCTAAAATCTACAACTTTATCTACAGCATTTCTTTCCTCATTTATTAATTTAGCAATTATATAAAAAAGGAAATGGCCTGTTCTTGATGAAGCCATACTGGCCCTTTGTAATTCTTGCTCCCCTTTCTATATGTTTGCCAAACATCTCTTAAATGGACACTTCTGGAGTTTTCCCAAGAATTAAAGTCAAATCCATTGGCTTGTAGTTTGAATACTGTTATCTTTCCTCTTTTTGTAAATCAGGTTATTTTTTCTTCCCCAATTTTGGGGCACTTCTCCTGTTTTCCATGACCTTCCAAATTACTGATGGCTGTTTGGCAGTGCCTGTCAGTTCTTTCAGGATCTGAGTATATAATTCATCTGGGCCAGGTTATTTGAATTCATCAAGGGCAGGAAAGGCTCTCTTCGTATCCCTTTACTTATTTTGTGTATCATCTCCCTGTTAATCATTTTTGTTCCATTTTTCTCCTTGGCAAAGGAAAAAAGATGTAAAGTGAGAATTAGGTACCTCTGCCTTCTCTCTGTTGTTCGTTGTTATCGTCCCATCCAGCTTAAGCAAAGGCTCTATCCATTCTTTGATCATCCTTCCCCCCCCACCCCCAGTACAACTAAAAAATCCATTATTCTTTTCTTAGCTTCCCTCACCAGCTTCAAATCATTATAAGCTTTAGAATTCATGTCACTATTTTTACAGGGCCATGGTATGCTCTTACATTCATTCTCTGCTGTTTGGCCTTGCTTTCATCTTCTGCACATTTCTTTTTGATATATTAGTTGTTGGTAAGTTACTTGTGAATACATACAGACAAAGTACATTTTCCTTTGGTATTGGGATTTTTCCCTCTTTGTATTGTATCTTCAGAATTTCATTTTTGAAAATAAAATTGGGGGCAGCTAGGTGGGCTCACTGGATAGAAAGTCAGGCCTAGAGATGGGAGGTGCTGAATTCAAAATCTGGCTTTAGATACATCCTAGCTGTGTAATCCTGGGCAAGTCACAGTTTCAGTTGCCTAGATCTTACCACTCTTTTGCCTTGGAACCAATACTTAGTATTAATGCTAAGACAGAAGGTAACAGTTAAAAAAAAATCATTCTTGAGCATCACCCATTTGTCTTGGACTAAATTCCTTTGTATCATTTTAATTCACTGCAATCCTTTCTCTCTTTCTTCCTGTCTTTCTTCCTTGTTTCCTTTCTTTTCTTTCTATCTTTCTTTTAAAATTGTATTTAATTATTTAATTTAGAATGTTTTTCCATGGTTACATGATTCATGTTCTTTCCCTCCCCTCCTCCCTCCCCCCTCCTATAGCCAATAAACTAGCTTCCTTCCTTCCTTCCTTCCTTCCTTCCTTCCTTCCTTCCTTCCTTTCTTTCTTTCTTTCTTTCTTTCTTTCTTTCTTTCTTTCTTTCTTTCTTTCTTTCTTTCTTTCTTTCTTTCTTTCTTTCTTTCTTTCTTTCTTTCTTTCTTTCTTTCTTTCTTTCTTCCTTCCTTCCTTCCTTCCTTCCTTCCTTCCTTCCTTCCTTCCTTCCTTCCTTCCTTCCTTCCTTTCTTTCTTTCTTTCTTTCTTTCTTTCTTTCTTTCTTTCTTTCTTTCTTTCTTCTTCCTTCCTTCCTTCCTTCCTTCCTTCCTTCCTTCCTTCCTTCCTTCCTTCCTTCCTTTCTTTCTTTCTTTCTTTCTTTCTTTCTTTCTTTCTTTCTTTCTTTCTTTCTTTCTTTCTTTCTTTCTTTCTTTTCTTTCTTTCTTTCTTTCTTTCTTTCTTTCTTTCTTTCTTCCTTCCTTCCTTCCTTCCTTCCTTCCTTCCTTCCTTCCTTCCTTCCTTCCTTCCTTCCTTCCTTTCTTTCTTTCTTTCTTTCTCTCTTCCTTCCTTTTTTTCCTGGTTTGTTTCTTTCCCTTATCTTCTGTCTTAGAAGAAATACTAAGTATCAGTATCAAGGCAGAAGAGTGGTAAAAGCTAAGCAAAAAGGGTTAAATGACTTGTCCAGGGTGACCTAGCTAGAAAGTATCTGAGGTGATATTTGAGCCCAGGGCCCCCCACATCTAGACCTGGTTCTGAACCTACTGAGCCATCTAGCCACCTGCTAATCACATGAGTCAATCAATGATATAGGGGAGATTGTAACTGGTGATAGTGAGGAGAACACAATGGATTGGAGGCTCCAGCTGATAGGATTTAAGGGCTCATGGGAATCTCTAAAACCCTGAAAGGGCGAGATGAAGGGAGTGACATATATTTTGAGAACCCTGGTGGGTGGGTGGGTGGGGGGCGGCTAGCACAGCCAGGTGGGTCAGGAAGATAAGTCCAGAGTGTTAATTGTTGTTGTTCAGTTGGGTCTGACTCTTTGTGAGCCATATGGAGTTTTCTTGGCAAAGATACCCTGTCCACTGAGCCGCCTAGTTGCCTCCAGAGTGTCAACCCAAAAACTTATTCTAAATGGATTCTTGTTTGACTGCAATCAGTCCAATGTAATATAAACATAATTGTTTTAGGAATGGTTGACATTTGCATAGTTCTTTAAAGCTGGCAATAAATCTGCATGAGTAGTTCTTTTATCCCCATTTTATTTTGTTTTTTATTTTCAGTTATTTTATTTTCCTAATTCTATGTAATAACAATTTTCAGCATATGTTTTCCAAAGTGTTAAGATCTAAGTTGGCTCCCTCCCTCCCCCCTCTCAGAGAGGGTAAAGTAATTTGATCCAGGTTATACATATATTGTCATGCAAAACGTACTTCCATATTGGTCATATATTCATATATATAAAATCCAAACCCCCAAATAAAACCCATAAATAAACATAAATTATGTGAGAAACGGTATGCTTTGATTTGCATCTAACTCCCACAATTTTTTTCCTCTGGAGGTGAATATTATCCCCATTTTAAAGATGATAAAACTGAGGTATTGAGAGCTCAATTAGCAAGCCCTTCCTTATTAAGTGTTTTCTATATGCCATTCACTGTGCTGAGAACGAAGGGATACAAGGAGCATAGTTTCTAGTGGGAAAAACAACATGCAAATTACTCGACACTTTATGAGCTATCTTCAGAATAGCCAGAAGGATAATCTAAGGGATAGTTGGGGACACCAGGAAAGTCCTTTTGCAGAAGGTAGGATTTGAGGTGAGTCTTGAAAAAAGCCAGAGTGGCAGCTAGGTGCTTTAGAGTGCCAGACCTGGAGATGGGAGGTACTGGGTTCAAATATGACCTCAGACACTTCCTAGCTGTGTGACCTTAAGCAAGTCACTTAACCTCAATTGCTTAGCCTTGACAGCTATCTACCTGGGACCCAATACTTGATAAGACAGAAGGTAAGGGTTAAAAAAAAGAAAGAAAGAGAGAGAGTGAGAGAAATAAAGAGAGACATAGAGAAAGAGAGAAAGGAGGGAAGAGAGAAAGAGTAAAGAGAGAGATAGAAAGGAAGGAAGGAAGAAAAAGAAAGAAAAAAGGAAGGAAGGCAGAAAGAAAGAACAAAGAGTGAGAAAGAAAGAAAAAAGAGAGGAAGGAAGGGAGGAAAGAAGGGAGAAAGAAGGGAGAAAGAGAAAGAAAGAGAGAAAGAGAAAGAAAGAAAGGAAAGAAGGAAAAAAGAAAGGAAGAAAGGGAGGGAGGAAGGAAGAGAGGAAAGAAGGGAGGAAGGAAGGGAGAAAGAGAAAGAAAAGAAAGGAAAGAAGGAAGGAAGAAAGGAAGAAAAGAAAGGAAGGAAGGGAAGAAAGAAAGGAAGGAAAGAAGAAAGAAAGACAGGAAGGAAGAAAGAAAGAAAGACAGGAAGGAAGAAAGAAAGAAAGACAGAAAGGAAGGAAGGAAGGAAGGAAGGAAGGAAGAAAGAAAGAAAGAAAGAAAGAAAGAAAGAAAGAAAGAAAGAAAGAAAGAAAGAAAGAAAGAAAGAAAGAAAGAAAGAAGTAAAGTCAGGGAATTTAAGAGACTTTTCCAAGGTTACATAATTGGCAACCCAGTTGAAATTCAGATCCATAGGGGAGAGGCTGGCACCTAGAGTCACCCACTTAGAAGAAAACACAGTCGTTCTAGGCCTTATCAAATGACTTCAGTAACAAGAGTTTTTCAGACACTGTTTAGCATCCCAGGAGCTGAGAGCCATTTGGTTACTCAAGCGAAAGGAAATTCAGAAGGGCTATCTTGGGGCTCAGGGCTAAGAGGCCTGTGGCCTGGCTCAAGGACGGTCAGAGAGCACTCCAGGAGGTTCTGGTTTGGAACTAAGAAGGAGCTTGTGGCAGCCTTTCAGATGTCAGGCAGTACACATTTTGGCTCCAGTTTTGTATTGGGAAAACAAGAAAATCAAATATATTCTATGTTGCTAAACTCGTCTAACGTGTGGCTTAGCTCCCTGCAGGCTTTGGGCTCACCTAGACCAGGTCCAATTTCGGTGCCCTCCTAAGAGATCCGGAGTTCTTTGGCTCAGAAAGGCCCCCCTCAGAATGCACACAGGGCAGATCACCCAGTATCATTCTTGTCTAGGTCTCCCCCAAGATGGGAAAAAGGGATGCCTGGATCCCACATAAGCACTCGGGATAACAATGGCAGTGTGTCGAGGGCAGCTTTTATTACTCCCCACAGAGGATGGTTATTTACAATTCACATAATCCTCTTCCTTTTCCGGGGACTCCTGCTTTCCTACAAATGCTCACAGTTGTCCCCTAGACTTGCAGTGACACTATGTCATTTGGGCTCCTCCTTCAGGAAATACATTTCAGGGCTGCTAGTCACTGGTGAGTGAGTGAGTGCCTTATTTTGCCTTCTTCCTCCCCCACCTCTGCCAAAGACTCCCCTAAAGGCTGCTGGGTTGCTTGGCAATCACCGCCTCTGATATTTTAGCCAAACTGTCTGAATTTTAATTTTTAATCTGGTCTGTAAACTAAATGGCATAAAGAACTTCTTGGTGAAGAGAACTCCCTGTAACAATGCATGTCAACACCTTCTCTGCAAATTATAGTCTTTGAAAATTGCTGGGAGCATTGAATGCTTAAATAACTTGTCCAGGTTCATGTAAGGCAACTCCCAAGACTGGCGAGGTACCAGATGCTCCTGATGAGTTCCCATACAGGGATGATTAACCCTTTTGGCTCCATGTCTCCCTGTTTTTCTGATTGGTGAATTCTTACTCTGCTTTCTCTTGGGAACCCCAGCCAGGATTCATGCACCCTCTGGCAATTTCTCACCTGCTGTCCTGGCTTTTGAAAGTCAGATACCTGGCTTTAAATTCCACTTCAGACCACAGTTATATGACACCAGGCAAGTCCTTATCCTTGCTTTTCTGTGCCTCAGTTTCCTTACCTGTAGAATGGAGCTAAAAGACCTGATGTCCACTACTAAGGTCCCTTCCAACATTAAATCTGTGATCCTATCACCCCCTTCCTTCCCCATTTTCCTCTTCAGTTTTGAAACTATAATCAAATTCGTACTGCCATTGCTACTGGGAATCATCTGTTAGTCTCAACAATGACTCAATTTACCAGCCAGTACATTTCCAAAGCTGAAAATCCCTTGCTGGCCACATCGCTCTAGCTGCATCCCCTTCCCCTATTAGAATGAATGTAAGTTTCTTGAAGGCAGAGATTATCTCAGATTTCGTATGTTTTCCCAGGGTTTGGAAGAGCCATCCATAGCAAATGTTTAATAAGTGCTTTTTTCATTCATTCATGTATTTCCATGTAGTTTATCACGAACTTGTGCTAAAAGGCAGCTTTAGAAATCCCTAGAATAGGGCAGAAGATACCGCAGAAGAAGGGGCAACAAGAGCAAAGATGAAACGTCCTGAGTCTTTCATGATTCCTTTGATTGGATGGATGGCACACAATGGTATGTGCTCCCAAGAATCAGAGCTGACCAGGTCCTGGTGGACTATCTCATCCTGGCAGGCCATGCTCCAGGAGGTACCAAGGGAGAATGCTCCTTCCTTCTAGAGCCTGTGCAGTAGATAGAAATACGTAACTAGATTGAGTGCTTATAAAGCACCAAGTCCTTTGCTAAGTGCTGAGGATAGAAATACAAGCAACAAGACAGTCCCTTCCTTCAAGAAGATTCAAATGGGAAGGCTGTCTATAAAGGGGAGATGAAAGAGGAGTATTCCTTTGCTGGCCTTATAATAATAATAATAATAATAATAATAGCATTAATCAGCACCTACTATGTGTCAGGCACTGTGCTAAGCATGTTACAAATGTGAAATTTAAATTACTCCACCCTACTTAGATCTTACTTTATGGAGAAGATGAAATTGTAATCTCCTGATTGAACAATGAAGGTACTTAGTTCTTACTTTATAGTGAAGCTTGAATTTTAAGCTAAGTCCATTTTAAGATCTTAATACAAAAAGATGTTTAGTAACTATAAAGGGTAAAGTAATCACAAAAAGGTTAAGTAACTAAAAAAGGTGAACTTAACAAAGAAGTATTAAGTAACTCAAAAGATATAATCTAATCAAAGAAGATGAGAACTAAAGAATGGGCAGTTCTGGAGGAAAGCCTTTGATATGATTAGTAGACTGAAAATTGAGAGGAGGGGACACAAGAGTAAAAGGTCTATATAGTTTGCGTCACTTCCTCTCTCCATTACCTTTTGGCGGCAGAGAGTTGGCTGGTGGCAGTGTGCTGGGCCTTTCAGCATCTTGGCATGGCTACAGCTATTGTCTGGTTTGGTGGTGAGTTTCTGGCTGAGTTTTTCCTCCTTTACTTCCAAACTTTATCCTCTTAGAAGCCTCTAATCTCCTTCAGAGACCTAGCTGCGGAGATCTTGAACTCCCCCCCTGGCACAGGCCAGGAGGGAGAAATCCTATACCCTCTTCCCTCTTTCTCCTTAAACTCTTTCCCTCTATATTAACTAAAATTACCATAAATTTCCAGACTGACTTGGGTATTTTATTTGGGATTTTTTTCCCTAGTGGCAAATTAATTTAGATTTTAAATCACAACCCTTAAATTATCTCTACACAAATCTCTCAATTGATCCTCACAACAACCTGGGAGGTAGGTAGTATTATTAGTTTCATTTTACAGATGAGGAAACTGAGGGAAATGGGAGTTAAGTGATTTTCCTAGGAACATAAAGCAGGTTAAGGGTCTGAGGCTGAATTTGAATTCAGGTCTTCCTAACTCCACGTCCATTGCTCTATGAAGGGCCACCGAGTTGCCTCTATCTCCTGCTCCAAGGAAAGGAGGCCCAAGTTTGAGCTTGAGAGGTCTTCTTCCTATTGTACCTGTCTAATAGGTGAAGAGGAAGGATAAGTTAAAATTTCTCTTATCATGACTTCCTTCCCCCTAAGGGTAGGGGAAGACGGAAGTCAGCTGGGATTGGAACTTCTGGCTCCTGTTTTGAACATTTGACTTCTATCTCTTGCTGAATTAGTCATCTTTTCCAGCCTCCTCTACTCAGTGATCACACCTGGTCATACCCTACACATCCCAGTGATTCCCAAGCCCTGTAGGTCATCATCCAAATTCTATTCTCCATCCGCCATCACTCTATTCTTTATTCCCATTCCTCTCACCCCAAAGTCCCAACCAAACCCTATCCCTTCCTTCGACTGTGCCCTCTGTAACACCTGCTCCGTAGGTCAATTTGCCTTTATTTTCAATCTTTCCCTCTTCCGCTCCTTCCATCTTTTAGTAGTACTCACAAGGACCTGCCTTCTCTCTGAGGATACAGACTCCCTGACCACCCTTCCCAGAACAGGCTGCACTCATTCCTCTCCGCTCATTGGTGGAGGGAGGGAAGTGAGAAAGGACTTCGATTCCCCCCATCTCTCTAACTTCTTTTATTTTGAAGTCCACACAATCCACATTTTCTAACCAATCAAAGTCCTGTAGCTGTTGTCTATGGACCTCCAGGGAACTCTTCCTCAGAGTTCATTAACTGATCACAATCTTTCTTCTTCAACTCCTGCCCTCTTACCAGAGTACTTCAATCTATATCTATCTATATGTCTAGAATTGTAAGATTAAAAATTAATACCCAAATACTCCAAGTGTTATATTTTATAAAGTTTATTAATAAATACTTGAAGCATAAGGAAAATAATAGCTCAGTAAAGAAAGAACGCTTCCCAGGACCCCACGTGTGACTGTGAGAGCACAGAGCACCATCAGAAGAGAGAGAAAGGGCAGAGTGATGCACAACTTATTTACCAAATGTGAGGACCCAATGTGGACAAAGGGAAAAGGATTCTGGGAGATGAAATCTAAGAGTTCAAGATGTCTAACTACACAGAATAAAGATATAGACTTTCTCCCAAACACCTTAATCACTTTGTTCCTCAACCTTCTCATTTTCCATGAGTTTCTTCTCCACCCTGCTTTGGCCATATGTAAAGATGGTCACATCCACCATGTTGCCATCGCTCTCAAATGCACCATCACCATCCATGTTCAAGAATTCTGAAATGCCCTTGTCTCTATTGGCTTTCCATCTCTCCCTTTTTCTTCTCATACCAAACCCCACTTTGTCCATACTGTGACCCCCAATCCTTCAACCACCCCTTCCCCCAGTTCTCTCTCAGGCTATAACCCCATGCATTAGCCACTCTTGACTCTTTTCCCCATCTTGACTGTTTGGTGAACCAGTTCAACTGTATACCATCTTCTTCTCTGGAGTCTCTGGCCCCCTTCGTCTTCTTTTTTTTTTAATTAAACCCTTACCTTCTGTCTTGGAGTCAATACTGTGTATTGGCTCCAAGGCAGAAGAGTGGTAAGTGCTAGGCAATGGGAGTCAAGTGACTTGCCCAGGGTCATATAGCTGGGTAGTGTCTGAGGTCAGATTTGAACCTAGGACCTCCCATCTCTAAGCCTGACTCTCCATCCACTGAGCCACCCAGCTGCCCCCTGGCTCCCTTCTTATATTGTTGATTATATCCAGCCAAGAGTCAGCCTGGGAAGAATCCCATCACTGTGGTTAGTTAGTCAATCCTCAAGCAGACCTGCATCTAGCCAGGGTGTGTTTGTTATTGCTTATAGAACCTGTGCTGTCTCTTGGGATGAGTGAAGTCATATGCCGTATAAATAAAGGATTAGCAAAACAAAAGAAGGTATTTCAGAAAATGCTAAATGGAGTTTGTTGCAGCTGCTTCTCCCTCAGATTGCCTTTCTTTTACCTTTATTTACAGTTATTAATGTATTTATTACAGCTATTTACTCTCTGTCTTCCCCATTCAAATGTGGGCTCTTTTTTATGGTCCTAAGGCTTAGCCTTGCACCTGTCACAGAGTCACAGAGACATTCAGTCCCTTGAGTCATGTCGGACTCTTCGTGACCCCATTTGGGATTTTCTTGGCAAAGATACTGGAGTGGTGACTGCTTGTGGACTGTCTGCCTAGAATTCGGAAGCATGGTTCATGTAAATGAGAGAAAAGCATTAGTAATGGAGAGCCCGCCATTTTGGGGACCTCTGGGAAGGTGGGCAGCCATAGCTGCATCCTCATAGCTCAGGGGAGCATCCCCGTCCTCCTCCTCTTCCTCGGCTTGGAAGCCAGCCCCCACAACACTGTGAATGGGGAGCATTCAGAGAAGTTGTTAGAGTACTTGGAGAGAGAGGGAAGAAGACTTCCGGTGAGAATCGTGGCTTAACAGCAAGAAGGGGCCAAGGGTGGAGAAATAGCAAAGGGCACAAAACTGTTCTCAAATCAACTGTGTAATTCATGGCATAAAGGAACTTAAGCAGTAAGAAAAACAAATTCAGTTGAGTGGGAGGGGGAAATAGTGATCATAGTGGCTCACAGATGGATGTTATTAGAAATACTTCCATCTGGTAGTTCCCTATTTTAATTACTTGCTTCTACTCTTGTGGACAGAATCCTGGAGTCAGGAAAACCTGAGTTCAAATTCAGTCTCAGATACTTCCTACTAGTTGTGTGATCCTGGGCAAGTCATTTAACCTCTGTTCACCTCAGTTTCCTCATTTATAAAATGGGGATAATAGCATCTTACTTTGTAGGGTTGTTGTGAGGATCAAATGAGATAATAATTGTAAAGCACTTGACACAGTACCTAACACAGTCAATGATATATGTTGGTTATTATTAATTATTATTATCATCAGAGTGCATCAGCCCTTAAATTTTGGTGCACTGAGTCAAAACCCTGATTGCCCTACTCTAGTTATGGCTCTGATCCTGGGTTGTATTTCCTTGGTGTTCCCTCGGGCATGTTCTTTGAGCTTGGAGTGTTTTCTTGGATGTGGTCAGCAGGGAATCTCAGGCTGAGTTACATGAGTATAAGTTGTTCTTCTGGTTTTGTTTAATTAAATTAGTTGATTAATCAGTAAATATTTATTAAGTGCTTACAATATATCAGATACTGTGCTAAATGCTGGGGATAAAAAAGAGGCAGAAGACAGTCCTTGCCATTGAAGAGCTTATGATCTAATATAAAAACAAATCCTTACAGAGGATACATACATACATACAAGATAACTAGGAAATGGTTAATGGAGAGAAGGCACTATACCGAAAAGGGAAGGTTTTATTTAGGACTTAAGGGAAACCAGGGAGGTCAGTAGTTGGACATGAAGAGGGAGATTCTGGGCACAGGGGAAAGGCCAGAGAGAATGCCTGGAGGCACGGAATGTGGAGGGTCTTGTTTGTGAAACAGCCAGGAGGTCAGGGTCATCGGGTCAAAGAATACCTGTTGGGGAGTAAAGTGTTAGAAGACTGGAAAGTTAGTAGGGGGCTTAGTTATAAAAAGCCTTGAATGCCAAACGGAACATGTTGTATTTGCTCCTGGGGGCAATGGGGAGCCACTGGAGTTTACTGAGTGTGGGTGTGTGTGCGTGTGTAGGGTGACATGGTCAGACTTGTGTTTTAGGAAAATTACTTTATTGGTTAAATGGAGACTAGATTGGCATGGGGAGAGACCTGAGGCAGGCAGACCCATTGGCAGCTATTGCAATAGTCCAGGTTGGAGGGGAAGGGAGTCTGTACCAGGATGGGATCAATGTCAAAGGAGAGAAGGGGGCATGTGCAAGAAATGTGAGGATAAAATGGAAAGGCTTTGGCAACAGCTTGGATATGGCTGATGGCATCCAGGATGACTCCTAGGTTGTGAGCCTGAGGTACTGGGACAGTCAGTGGTGCTACCCTCTCCAGAAACCAGGAAAGTGGGGAGAGGGATCATTTAGGGGGGAAAATAATGAATTGTGGTATTGAATGAACTCTTATGTTGAGTGTAAGCTGTCTCTTGGACATCCAGGTTGAGCTGTTTGGAAAGCAGATGGAGATGTGAGTTTGGGAATCAGTAGAGATTGGGGGGCAGGATTGGTAGATTTGGGAATCATCAGCTTGGAGATGACCATTAAATCAAATGGAAGGAGGAAAGGAGGAGGAGAGAAAATGACTCAGGATAGGACCCCAAAGGATGCTGAACCTAGAGCCAGACTCTACTCATTTCAACAAGTCAATCAGAATTTATGACTTCTTCCAATTTTTACTATCTGCCAGGCAGTGTATGAAGTTCTTGAAATATAAATAGAAGTAGAAAGAAGGAAATTTACATTCTAGTGGGAAAGGACAACTTATAAAAGAATGCTGAAAGAGGATGAGGGTAGGGTTCCTCACAGGTGTGAATTTTAGATTTTCTCCATTTTGCTTAGTCCGCCACCATTGGCACATGTGAGACACAGGAAGTGATGTAAAGAACTGCCTTTATATTTTGCATCACTTCCTGTGGGGAGGGAGCTTTGACAGAGTTGATCCTGGAACTCGAGCCTGGAGGAGCTCCTCAGACTGCCTCCTTTAGATAGTCACATGGCGAGTGATAAGACTGACTCCCCTTTCCCTTGGCCAAGGCCTCTGAACTCCTGCCTGGCTCAGCCTGGGCTGGAGCAGTTTAAATTCTCTTTTCTCTTTCTCTCTCATTCTTAATTTCTTCCCTCTATTGTAAATAAACCACCATAAAATTTCATTCTAACTTGAGTGTTTCATTGGAATTTAGAAATTAAATCCCTGGTGACCAACTAAATTTATATTCAGTCTCAACCCTAAATTTACCCTTAACACAAGGGAGCACTGAGGACCAAGAAGCCCAGAGAGGGACCAAAGAGGAAGCAATGATGGTGTGAACACGGCAGCCCTAGAGGCCCTTCTGGAAAGAAATATCCTACCAGAGCAAGGGGAAGCAGAGGCAGAGGGACTTTCCAGTAGGAGCAGGCTGTTTCATCTCCAACTTTCAGAATTAGTGTCATCCTTCAAAGCTCATTTTGAGGGATTAACTGGTTTTTCTTAGATTTATTTGTCTTGTGTGAGTGTATATCAAAAGTTGGGCCTGGAATGAGTAAGACCTAAGTTCAGATTCAGCCCTTGACATTAGCTGTGTATCCTTGGGAAAGCCATTAAAAATAGGTATCTCTGTTTGCCTTAGTTTCCTCGTTTGTCAAATAGGGATGATAGTAGCACTTACTTCCCGGGGTCATTGTGAGGATCAAATGAGAGAATATTTATAAAGCACTTAGCACAGTGCCTGGCACATAATAAGCACTATGGAAATGCTAGCTATTTTCTCCCTTAAAATTTGCAGTCTATGACTCAGGACCCCCACAATCCTGGAGTGGGGTCAATTTTTGGGTATACTCAGAAGAATACCTCTTTGATTCATTTGCATTCAGAATTTCCTCTAGGTGTCCTGACTATGTATCCCAAAGGGAATATCTAGGTCTCTATAGAGCATCAAAAGGACCCTCAGCTCTTATGCAAGTTCTCATGGTAATCCAATCAACTTTATTAAATTATGATCATTTAATTATTTCTAAATAGAAATAATTAAATAAATAATTTAATAATAAATAATATTATTTATATATATAATAAAAATAAATAACAAATAAATAAATAATTAAAAAATAAATAAAAATAAATAAATAAATAAATAAAAAAGAATAAATATTCCTTGAATGCCTACTATGTGCCAGGCTCTGTGCCAAGCCTTACAAATGCAAATGTGCCCCAAAAGGAGTTGATACCCAAACAGGGGGAAAGCCAGCGGTTACATGGTTGGCATAGATAAGAAACACAACGAAGAGACATCAGGGACAGGACAGCCTTCGGTTCATTCTGTAACAATGCAGACCATCCAAAGGACTCCCAGGAGCCCGTAAATAAGCCAAGACTTCTTTTTCAGTGACTCTACCTCCTCCCTGATGTTAAGACTGAATTAAACTCTAGTCCACGTGATCCTGGGAGGGGGTTCGCTTCACACACTGGGGATTTAGGCCAGCTTCGAGACTCCTCTTGGCACCATCTGAATCATTTCTGATAGGATCAGAGGGCAAAGTCCAGCCAAGTCTTTTGCTTCTCCATCTTATTTCTACTCCTCAAGAGGCTTATACAGCCAAGGAAATCCCCCCTCCCCTGCCTTTCTAGAAAAGTTCTGGAACTCTTGAAATTGACCACATGACAGGGGCAGAGAGGTGACTCAGTGGTCCAGGCGGACCTGGGTTCTGATTTGGCCTCAGACACTTTCTAGTGGTGTGACCCTGGATAAGTCACTTATTTCCCATTGCCTGGCCCTTACTGCTCTTGGAATTGATACTCAGCATCCTTTCCAAAATGGAAGGTAAGAGTTAAAAAAAATATTTCTGCTGATTAAAATATAAATTTCTGATGTTGAACCCTTTGACAGTGCCAAGGACTCTGATGGCGAGCGTTCGTTCTCTTTTCTGGGGCTTCAAGAGCTGTGGCCAGCTGGTACCTCCAGGAGGGCTGCTTCCCAAGGGGATGGCAGAGGGCACTGGGCTGGCAGCACTGCTATTGCCAAGGCTCCTGGGAGCGGTGATCTGCGGGGAGCTGGTGGTTTGACTTCCCTAGACAAGCTAGGCTGACCTGCCTGGTCTGTGAGCCACAGGAGGTGGGGATGGCTGGTTCCATCTCTGCAGGACCTACTTCCCTGGATCGTGGCCATAAAGACTGGGCTGGAAGCTGAACCTGGTCCGGGCAGGGTGTGCTGCCCATCCCAGGGCTTCTGGGCTTATCTGTCTCTTGGTGGCAGCTGGTCAACAGTTGCTGCTGGTGACGATAAATATTTATAAATATAAGCCTCCACCCAGCTCTTGTAAAGGCTCTTTGTGTCTCTGGCATCAACTGGCATAATCACATGCAGAGTCACTGAACGGAGCGATGTTTGGACCTTCCCTTAAGCACACACTCAGGCTGAATTCCTTTGGTATTTATTTATAATGTTCTTAGAAAAGCTGGGACGAAAACATTTAAAATAAAATACAATCACAACATCGCTGCAGTTTGTACTTCCTCCCTGTTGGCTGATCTAAGAGGATTGCCTTTTCTAAGCCAACAGTTTGGAAGATTCAGGCTCCTTTCATCAGAAATCCCCAACTAAGCAGACGGGATAAACTTCAGTTGTTAACATATGAAATAATGTAATAGATAACATTATATATATCGCATAGGTATATAATGTGATAATGGGATATGACATGATATATATGATCACATGTAATATATAAGTAATATATAAACTGATTTTGGGCTGAGACTAGGTGAAAGCTCTTTAGAAACCTTCAAATGCTGTTTGTATGTATTTGTTGTAATTCTTCAGATATTTCTATAGTGCTTTATAAGGTTTGAAAAATTCTTTACAAATATATCATTTGATCTTCATGCCTATCCTAGTAGGTAGGTGATAATAGTATCACCCCCATTTCACAGATGAGGAAACAGAGACTGACAAAGATAAAGGAAATTACTCAGGGTCATAGAGCTGCCAAGGGTCTAAAGTTGGATCTGAACCCAGATCTTCTAACTCCAAGTCCAGTGCTCTATCTACTGAACCACCCGACTTCCTCCTGCCCAAAGCAATGGTAAAAGATCAGTACTTTATTGAAACCACAAAAAAGAAAATTTTAAAAGTGTCTATTGTTCCACTCAATTCTTCCCAGTAAGCAGACAATGCTAAGAAACAGCAAGTTCTTTACTTTATAATGTTATATAATAATAATATATATGTCTTCGTTTAACTTAAATCCTAATGAGATGCCATTCTATATATTTTGGGACCCTCTGTGAATTGTCTCTGGCAAAGCTATCATTATCTCTTCCTCTTATTGGGGGAACACCATCTCCTTCGAGCCCTTGTAGTCATTTATTATGCTTCTTTTTAATATTCTAATTGCCGAACACCATCCCGCCATTTTGTTTCATTTTCACTGCTTAATACCAACCTCTTCAAATCACAGAGTGCCAACTGGCTTTCAGAAAGATAATGCCTGCTTTTTGGAACACAGTACATCAAGAGAGACTTCAGTAGGGCAAGCGAGTAAAGCTGAATAATGACCTCACTTGTTTCTCCACGTGACGCAATGGAGAGAATTATTAATAGAAGCATTTGTCTTTTGTTGCAACAGCAAGGCTTTGTTGACACATCTCTATTTACCATACCCAGCAAAATATCTAACACACATAATGGCACAGGCTTCTTTGGGGATGATTAAAGATCAGTCACCAAGACTCAGATCCATAACCAACGCACAATGTGTAAAAATAATTTTGAGTGGCTTTGCCTTAGACTGCAATGATCTCATGCCCTCACAGACACCCTGTGGGAAATGGTGCAGATTTCCCCAGGCAACATGGGATGGGTGGAGAAATGGAAGCGGATCTTTCATTGGACTAAACAGACATTCTGGCAGAAGCTTTTGTTTGAAGATTTCGAAGCTCTCCACCAATGAATCTTTTTTATTTTTATTCTTTCTTTCATATTCATTTATTCATTTTTTATTCAGCCCCTCACTTACCTCCTCACATCACTGAGGGCATCATCGGGCAAACAGATATATAGATGGAGAGAGAGAGAGAGAGAGAGAGAGAGAGAGAGAGAGAGAGAGAGAGAGAGAGAGAGAGAGAGAGAGAGAGAGAGGGAGAGGGAGAGATGAAGAGAGAGAGAGAGAGAGAGAGGGAGAGAGAGAGAGAGGGAAAGAGGGAGAGAGGGAGAGAGGGAGAAAGAGAGAGAGAATGTCTTTTGTGTTTCCACTTCTCAGTTCATTCTCTGGAGATGGACATTCACAAATTATTCTTCCAATATTAAATCTGCAGTTGTATATAATGTTCACTTGGTTCTATTTGTTCGAATCTTGTTGAGTGGGGAGCCAAGAAATTAACACCAAAGTGGCGGTTTCAGAATAAGTATTGAAATGAATAATTGGGAGGAGAGAGAGAGAGAGGGAGAGAAGGAGGGAGAGAGAAAAAGAGATGAGAAGAGACTAGAGAAGTCAGACAAGGGGACAAGGGAGAAATGAGGAGAGAGAAAGAAAGAGCCAAACAGGGGCAAGGAAGAAAAAAGGGAAGGAAAGAGTATATGGGAAATTGAGAGGAGAGGAGAAAGAGACAGGGAGAGAGATAATTGGGGGAAAAATTATAGGGAAGATGTTTCCTCTTCATCATCATGATACAAAATCTATATTTCAGAGGAAAAAAAAGACAACTTGTACAAATTTATTTGTAGTTTATACTCTGTGGAATCTGTCTGTCTGTCTATCTATCTATCTATCCCTCTCTCTCTCTCTCTCTCTCTCTCTCTCTCTCTCTCTCTCTCTCCACACACATATATATTTTAAACCTTATCTTCCACCTTATAATCAACACTAAGTATGGGTTCCAAGGCAGAAGAACAGTAAGGGCTAGGCAATGGGGGTGAAGTGACTTGCCCAGGGTCATACAGCTAGGAAGTGTCTGAGGCCAGATTTGAAGCCAGGACATCTGGTCTCTGAGCCTGGCTCTCCATTCCCTGAGCCACCCAGCTGCCCCACTACTTGGTGGAATACTGAAAAAATAGAAACCTTAAATACCAAATGGCTAAGTGGACTCTGCTTGGAGACTGAGATGAAATCTTATCAATCTAAATAAGATCAAATATGGAAAATATATGGAAATGTCCCCATGAAATCATCCAGAGTTGGAAGGCAGCAATAGAAGTTGCATAGTCCCCAACTATCTCTATGTACAAAAGGTCCATAAACATTTGAGAGGACAATCCTAAGTCCTGAGACAATGCTAGTTATCCAGAAGTCCCCCCAATGTCTGCAGCTTTAGTTTTTATTGCAAGGTTGATCAAACGTTTTTTTAAAAGGAAGACAGTTACAGCGGATTTGGGAGTCCTTAAAAGTGAATTATTTTGACACCTGAAATGTACTTGAACCGTTTTCAGCAAAAACTGTGGGCTCCAGGTTGCCTGTGCCATGAGACCTTGTACATTTGAAAGCTGCCTTCCGTGTGTGGTTCCTGCATCACTTCCCTGACTGGGGAGAGGCAGGACATGTAATGGCACAATGGAAAGCAAGCATTCTGGTTTGGGGGTACAATCTGCTTATTCCCTGAGCGTCCTGGGGCAAGGCAGTCTCTCAGGGGCTCGGATCATCTCTAAAATGGGAAGGACGAGCTCAGCGCTAACTAGGCGCCTGCTATGTACAAGTAAGCACCGCAGTTCCTCTCCTCAAGGACGAACACACTTTTAGCGGGGTTACACAGAAAAGAGGTCTTTTTAAATGTCCATTCCAGGACAGCGAGGTGGCAAAGTGGAAAAAGCACCAGGCAGAAGGTCCCGGGATCATTCCCAGCTGTGTGACCCTGGGCATGTCACTTAACCCCATTGCCTGGCCCTTACAGTATGGATTCTAAGACAGCAGGAAAGGGTTAAAAAAAAAGGCTGGAATCCTGAGATACACTTTTTTATTTTTTGGAAACTGACGAGGTTGAAAACGGGAATTTGGAGAAAGTGAACAGTTTATGAGGAAGACGACTGAATGAGCCGGGCAAAGGGCACAGTTTATAGAAAGGCACGGAAGAGGCAGGTTCCAAGTCCCAAGGCTGGGTGGGTCAGCCTGGTGGCTCCTCCCCTCCCCCCTCAGATATATATACAAACACACAGACACATGGAAACCACAGCGAACCCGCCCCCTCCGCCGCACGTGCCGGCCCGGCTCCGCCCCTCGCCTGCGCCTGCGCCCTTCCTGCCTCTTTGCACACTGCCCCTCCCCCCACTCGGCGAGCCAACCGGGTTCTCAGGTCCCTAATTAATCACAATAACTAATAAAAGCTATTGGCTTGCTTCTGTGGGGGAGTCGCTTCTGAGCTGTCCCCTCCCTTCCCAGGACAGTAGGCGAGTGGTCGACTGGCAGCGCCTCTGCCACCAATAGAGTTTTGTAGGCTCGGCCAACCCCCCCCCCTCCGTTCCCTGCACGGGGTGCGCGGGTTTCTTTAGGAAAAAGTCGGGATTTCTTTTGCCTTCCCCGGAGTAGTTTCCCCCTCCGACAGCGAGTCTTTGGTTTGGCCAGCTCGGAAGGGATTGGAGGAGGTTTGATGTCGCGGTCTTGGATTGGAGGAGATTTCCTCATGACGTATTCCTCCGCTCTCTACGCCCGGTCATAGGCTGGTTTTCAGCCAGTCCCCGGGGGAGGGGTTAGAGGCCGTTTCTCACTGGATTCGGGCTACTTCGGAGCCTTCCCCCTCTCCCTTCCCTCACGCCCTTTGGCCCTCCGGCGTGGGGGTGTCCGGTTGTTTCTTCCCGTTCCCCTCCTGTCTGGTCCCTGGTGGTACGGCCCACGCTTTAACCGCGGCTGCGCGCGACCGTCCCCGCGCTTAGCGCTCCTGGAGTCCCTGGCAGCGGTGCTCTCTTATTTCTCAGTCCCCCCTGCCTTTTGCTCGGACGCCCTTCTTGGTACGATCCGCGGCCAGGCGGTCCTTCACCGCCCACCCCCTCAGGCCGGCGGCGCTTGGTGCGTCCCGGAGAGAACCAGGTCATCGGTCGGTTCCCGTGAAAACAAAAACAATCGGCGGCGGCCGAGGAGCAGCAGAAGCAGCAGCAGCGGGCGAGGGGCTAGCCTGGGCCGGGGCGTCATGGGGCCGGGGGACGCGGGCAGTCCGGGTCCTCGTCAGCGCCTCTGCCGCCGCTGAGCCACCCCCGCCGCCTCCTCCGCCGCCGCCGCGCGGGAGAAGACGAGGACCCGGAGCGGGCCCGGGTGGACGGGGACTCGGCCTCGGGACGGCCCGGCATGGATCAGTGCGTGACGGTGGAGCGGGAGCTGGAGAAGGTGCTGCATAAGTTCTCGGGCTACGGGCAGCTGTGCGAGCGCGGCCTGGAGGAGCTCATCGACTACACGGGCGGCCTCAAGCACGAGATCCTGCAGAGCCACGGTACGGGCCGGCGCTGCTGGGGGCCCTGCCGCGGGGTGGGGGGGGGGAGGGGGAGGCCGCTTTTCTAACCCTCTCTCCTCCACGAGATTCCCCCCCCTCCGCAGCCCAGTGTGCTCTTCTTGTCCCCTCCCTCTCCATAGTGTGGTCCACATTGGACTCCCACGTCCGGAGTGGCTCCAGCTGTCCCCCCCACCCAGGAAGCGCCTGCAATCAGCGGGCTTTTCGAGGCCAGGCCTCAGGGGTCAGTCCGTGCCCACCCGCAGGGTCTCGCAAACTCTTCCTTTGGATCCCTCCCCCTTCTCCCTTTTCTAGGGCTCCTGTAGCTCCCATCACCCCCATGGCGGGACAGTGTCGGACTTGGGGAAGTCCGGGGGGCTCCGACCCCAGCAGCGCCCCTGCCCCCAGCCTCAGTTTCCTCCTCTGTAAAGGGAGGGCCTCCACTTCCAGCTCTGACTTTACCACCTCCGGGTGCAGCTTCTTTTTTTCTCCTGGAGATTGGGTTGAACCCGGAGCTTTCGGGTTCCCAATCCTTTCCATTGACTGTCTTTGCTTCCCTTTCCTGCGGAGGGCTACTAGGTAATGTTCTGACTCTGATCCCGTCTGCCCGAAGCTTGCGGGTTTGGGCTGGGTTTGCTTTTTTCTGCCTCTGCTCTCGAGACGTTCTCCTGTGTCCTGTCCGCGTCCTCCTCGCAGCTTGGACTCGGCCCCGAACTCCCCCAGTGCGGGTGGGCGGTTCGGCTATCTCTTCCCTTCCTTCCGAGGACCTCGAGGAGAATCCCGTGTCCCATAGCAATGCAGGGTCTCTGCTCTCCCCTTCCCCGGGGCACTAGGCCCTCCCGACTCTGAGCACCAGCGGCTTGGGGATTGTTTGACCTGAGCCTCGGCCCCTGCAGCCCAGTTACTGGACTCCCTGCCTCTCTCCGCGGAGTTTGGGGCCCCACGCCCCCTGCCCGCAGTCGGAGCTCGCACCAGGCAGGCCTCCTTGTCCAGGCATCCGAGCACCGGAGCCATCGCCGCCGCTGCCCCTCCAGACGTCTCCGAGCTCCCTCTCTTCCTCTAAGGCGGGCCCTTCCAGCGTCTCCTGTTGATCTCCAGGCCCTTTCCTCCCGCCTCCGGGGCTTTTCCTTTCTCCAGGCATTATTAACCTGCACGGCTGCCGGGCACTGAAGGCCTTCCCAGGCCTGCCAGGACAGTGCCGGGTGTTCCTGAGAGGTCGGGACTGAGCTGTAAATAAAGCGGCGGGGAGGGATGGAATGGTTGCAAAGATGCCTCCAGCAGTCCCAGCCGCTCCAGGACTGGCTGCTTGGGACATTCTGTGGGAGAGGAGTTGGTCCTGGGTCCTCGAAGCTGAGCGGGACCGTTGGGTTTCCATTAGGGGTCTCTGCGAACACCCTGGTCTTCCCTGGAGCTTTTTGGGCTCCTCCTTTCAGCCTGCAGAGCCCATGCTCTTTCCTGGGAATGGGCTGCATTTGGCCAGTCACCCCGCTGCCCCCCGGCTGGTGTACTCCGGAGGCAGGGTGCAGCAGGCATCTTCCCCAGAAAGCCGAGGATTTGTGGAGCCTCTGGCAGGAGCCTGCCCATCCCTGTTCTTCCTTTGCCTCAGTTGTACCCGGGTGACGCTTGGCCTGGGCTGTCCCATGGCGGTCATGTGATTGCTCTGCGCTATGGAAGGGGAAGCTCCACGTGCAGGAGGGGCTTTTGGTGTGCCACAACCCACACTAGTTTGCCCCCTCCCTTCCTCCCAGCCCTCCTTGTAGCTGTGGGGCTGCCTCAGCAGCGGTGCGCCCTAATTCTCGCCACTGTCTCCCCCAGTGCTGTTGCGGGGCCCTGTTCCTCGCTAGATCATGGGCCCTTTAGCGGCTTTTGTGGGTCTTCCCCAGGCCAGCATCTGGCTTTTCCCTCCGGGTAGCTGGTGTGTCTGTGTGGTGGCCAGTGTGCCGGACCGGTAATACCAGCCGCTTAGGACTCGGGTGGCTCCAAGGCCCCTGACTTTGCTCCCCCGGAAAAGAACCTGCATGGCCGGCCTGGTGTGTCTGGTCCTCACCCAGTCCTTGGCCTCTGCGCTTCTTCCTCCCTGTGGCAGCTGTTAGACTCCTTGGACAAGCTGGGTGGTTGTTAAGTATTTTGAAACCCTGTTTGTGACACGATCCTGGAATGATTCCAAAATTGCAGCATCGCCCCACTTGGGCACATGTCTAATAAGAGCTGAGGAGGCTGTGAGGGAATTGACCTACTGGACTCACATAAACTATCCTGAGGTGGAAACGAATCCAGGGCTCAATACTGTAAATGTGCATGTACTGTCCGTTCACCTTGTCATTTCCAGCAGTGTTTCTAGAAGTGTCTTGTTCTGACTCATTTATTTTCCCCAGCTATGCCCATTGACATTTTGCAATCCATGCTCTCTTCTCTCCCATTCCTCCCCAGAAGGCAGGCGATATGCTATAGGTTGTGCCCATGTTGTCATAAATAAGTGTAGAATGGCATGCTTCAGCCTGCATTCAGACTCTGCCTTCCTTTTGTGGTGGTGGCTAGCCTTTTCCAGCCCCAGTCCCTTGGAGTTGTCGATAACAGTGAAGTCATTCACAGTTCACCATCATCCGCTGTTGCTTTTACAGTGTACAAAGTTCTCCTGGTTCTGCTCACTTCATAGAAGCCTTTTCAGGGTTTTTTCCTGGTCGTCTTGCTTGTCTTTTTTTATGGCACAGTGGTGTTCCAATCCAAGAGTATACCCCAACTTGTTTAGCTATTCCCCTGTTGATGGATGGACATCCCTTTGGTTTGCAGTTTTTTGCCACCACAAAAAGGGCTGCTATAAATATTTTTGTACAAGTAGATTTTTTTCCCTCTATTTGACCTTTTTGGGGTACAGAACTAGTTGTCAAAGGGTATGCACAATTTTATGGCCTTTTGGGCTTGGTTCCAGATGACTCCAGAATGGTTCTATCACTTCACGACAACTGACTACATTAGTGTCCCAATTTTCTCACATCCCCTCCAACATTTATCATTTTCCTTTTTGTCACATTAGCTAGTCTGATAGGTGCGTAGTAGTATCTCAGTTGTTTTAATTTTTATTTCTCTAATTAGGAGTCATTTGGAGCATTTCTTTATATGACTAAAGATAGTTTTCACTTCTTCATCTGAGACTTGGCTGTTCATATCCTTTCACCATTTTTCAATTGGAGAATGCTTTCTAGTCTTATAAATTTGACTCATTTACATATTTGAGGAATGAGGCCTTTGTCAGACACTTGCTATAGATTTTCCTGGTCTTATTTTGTCTTTATCTTGGTTGCATTGATTTTATTTGTGAAAACCCTTTTTGATTTAATTTTGATTTTTGATTTAATGTAGTTAAAATTGTTCCTTTTACATTTCATAATATTCTCTATGTCTTGTTTGGACATACATTCATCCCTATCCATAGATCTGATAGAGAAACTATTTTATGTTCCCCTCATTTATTTATGATATCACCCTTTAATTCTAAGTCATGAATCCATTTTGACTTTACCTTGGTATGTGGCGTGAGGTGTCCGTCTGTGCCTAGTTTCTGCCATACTGTTTTCCAGTTTTCCCATCAGTTTTGGTCAGATCGTGAGTTCCTCTTCCAAAAGCTTGGATCTTTGGGTTTGTCAAGCAGCAGGTTACCTACCGCAGTCATTTACTATTATGTGTTGAGTGTCTAATGTTTTCTATTGGCCCACCACTGTGTCTTAGTTTCGATAGTTGTCATTTTGTGATACAGAAGTGATCTGGTACAGTGAAGCGTCCTTTGTATTGGTTTTTTTAATTGGTTCTTTTGTTATTTTGTTTTTCTGGATGAATTATGTCATTTTTTTCTGACTCTGAGATAATTCTTTTGGGTAGTCAGCTTGGTCTAAGGTTTTTACAGATGAGGAGACTGAGACTCGTGAATTGTCCTACCCAGTCACACAGTGTGGGTCAGTGTCTGAGCTGGAATTTCTTTTTTTAACCCCTCACCTTCCTCCTTGGAATCTGTACTGGATCTTGGTTCTAAGGCAGAAGAGTGGTAAGGGCTAGGCAATAGGGGTCAAGTGACTTGCCCAGGGTCACCCAGCTGGGAAGCGTCTGAGGCTAGATTTGAACCTAGGACTTCCCATCTCTAGGCCTGACTCCCAATCCACTGAGCCACCCGACTGCCCCCATGAGCTGGAATTTCTGCTGGGGCCTCTCTTGGCTCTAGGGACAGCCCTTTCCTTGACATGCCCCCAAGCTGTTCTTAGGATCCAGCTGGCATTCCTGGGATGATTCCTTCCTTTGTATGGTCGTTTATTTACATTTGTAAAGCTCTTGGACATACTCCTTTGGACTGGCCTGAATCTTCTGTCATCAGGCTTCATGGAGTGCCCAACTGAATCCATTGGACGTCTTCATTATGGGCACTAAGCGGCCACGCAGACCCTGAGCCAGGCACAGCTCCACGGGATGCAGGGAGCCCTCTGAAGTGTCCATCTGAGGGCAGCCTCCAGGCCAAGGCCCAAGCTTTCCCTCCCTCCGGGGGCCAGATTGTGGCCTGACACTCCTCCTCTGGTGTCCTTCCTATAGAGCCATACTCACCTCACCCAGTTATTTTAGCTCTGAATCTTCTGCCTCCCATGCCCCCATTCTAAAAATGTACAAGCTGGGTGACCCTGGGCAAGTCACTTACCTCCCCACTGCCCGGCCCTGACCTGGCACGGAAAGTAACGAGCCAAATGAAGCACCTCCAAGCCCGTATCCCTTTGCTCTGGAGGTGGGTGAGCCAGGCCCGTCCTCACGGATGGTCTCGGAACCATCGGGCCCCCCCCCCCCCTGCAGGAGGGCCCCCAGGCCGTGTGTGCCTTCGCTGCCTCTGTCATCAGCAGGTGGCCCAGCCAGTCCTCAGCCCGCTGTGAGCATTTAAGGAAAAGATGGCTACGTGGCGCTGTGGAGAGACTCAACTCAGAGTCAGGAAGGCCTGAATTCAAATGTGGCCACAGACACTATTTGCTATATGACCCTGGACAAGTCACCCAATCACATTCTGCCTCAGTTTCCTCTTCTATAAAGTAGGAATCGTATCAGCCTGGACCTTCCAGGGCTATTGTGAGGATCAGAAGAGGCGAACGCCGACTGTTGTAGGGAGAACACCTCGATGGCCTCCTTGAGAGGATTGAACGCGCCCATTCTGTGGACTTACACCAATATTCTCTGCTGTTCGAGCAGACAAACCCTTTGGTTTTTATTTATATTTTTTAATGTTAAACGCCTTGCTGGGTTCTGGGTGAATGCGGAGAAGCATCGATGACAGCACCCTTCCCTGGAAGCGGAAGTCCACAGAGGCCCCCGGCCTGCCCCACTGCTGGTCTCACGGATCCCGGCTTGCCCGTGGATTTGGGGGTTGCCCATGTGGAGGTCACCGGGAGAGTGGAGGCTGTCCGGGGGATGGGGAAAGGGAGGCTCTGGACCTCGGCTCATCCCCTCTTACTGCGAGCAGCCTGGACAGTTCTCTTGGAAAGGTGATGCTCTTTGACTCCTTCTTAGATGGAAGATAGATGCGTATGTGTATAGTTATAATTTTTAGAGATACTACACACACACTTTGAGTTCTCAGTTTGGTCAGAGGACTGGTGCTATTTGGAATTTTAACAATTAATTTCGTTACAATGGGCTGTCTTCCAGCATCTCTCCTTTTCTAGTTAGGAATTCTTTCGCCAGGTGTAGCTGCCACCCTTCCTTTTCCCTATCCTTTCCCTCCTTTTTTTCCCTAACCCAGAGGTCTGGTTTGCCCTTTTCCCTTTGTGGTGGGACATTTTTAGGTGGACAAAACATCTCTTTTGAGTATATTGTTCCACACATTATAAAGTGTGACTGGCTGTGACCGGTGGCGGCTGTGACTTTGCCAGAGGCTTCCAGTATTCCACTTTTTGTCTCTAGGGGAGTCCTCAGAGAATTGTGCATTCTTGGACTTGTCAAACATGGGCTCACTGCTTTGGTTTGCATCTATTTTCTCTTGATCTAGTTCATTTGACTTTGCTGTGCACTCTCCCTCTGAAAGGTTTCAGGGCTACCGCTTTATATTGTTGGAGGGCTGGCTATGCTCTGCTCCCTTCTTTCCCAATTTTTCCGCTTATTTTTCTTGAGATTCTAGACCTTTTGTTTCCCAAATGAATTTTGTTGTGTTTAGTCATAAAAGTATTCCTTTGGTAATGTGATAGGGCTATGGTACTAAATATGTAAATTAACTTAGTATCATTATTGTTTTTGTTTTTTGGCAAGGCCCAACCATGAGCTGTGAATCGCTCTTCAATTTTTAAGTGAAAATTTTTTTTGTAGGCTTCTTTATCTAAATCTTTCAGATGCCTCCTTTGGTTACCAGATAGTTTTTATGCATTTGATAGTTAACTTTGCATGCAATTTCTCTTTTTCTTTTGTGTTGTTTAGAAATGCTGATGGATTCTGTTGCTTTCTATTGTATCTTGCTACCTTGCTTGAGAGCTCAATAGCCCCAGTAAGTTTCTTAACTGATTCCCTGGATTTTTTTTTCTGAAGTATTTTGTGTCATTTGAAAATACTTTTTCTCTGATGTTTAGATCTTTATTTTGTTTTGTCTTATTGCTATAGCAAGCATTTCCACAACTATCTGATAATTAGTAATGGGGGGGGGTCATCCTTGTTTGACCTCGTTTTTACTGAGAAAATTTTTAGAAGTTCTCCATGGCAAATATTAGCCCTTGGTTTTAAATTTTAACTTTTTTTGGTGTTGAATTGATTTATTTTTTAAAAGATAATATAATAATAATTTTTCACATATATTTTTCAAAATTATAACTTTTAATGGTCTCCTTCCCTCCCTTTCCTCCCCCTCCCCCCAGAGATGGTAAGCAGTCTGATCTGGGTTAGAAATGTATATTTTTGATCCTGTTAAAGAAGAGTCCTTCATACATAGGCTTTTTAGGTTTTTTTTTTTAGCAATTACATTTTGTTGGAGTAATTTTTCCTATAATCACTTATTGAAGAAATTTTTTGTGTGTGTGTTTTGTGTTCTAGATTGTTTTACTTTTTTCCTCTCTGTATTCTTTTTATTCTTAGAAAAGAGATAATGGAATTCAATGGGGTGACTCAACACAGCTGTAAAACTGAAGGCAAAAATTTGTTCATTGAATTATTGGAGTTTGGGTGGTGAGCCTGGCTTCTGTGGGAGGAGCTCAGCTCTCTGCTTTTGATGTGGCTAAGTATGAAAACTGTAGTCCTTGTTAGCTGAGTGATGATGGCATTTTTAGAAGCACAAATAAACCTTTTTAAAAATGAAAGGTGCCAGCAGGTGACCCGGGGAGTCTACTGTGACTAGACACTCTTGAGATGTGGGCCTGCTGACAAATAAATCCATGTGTATTTTGAAAGATTTCTGGGCTTTTACTAAGAACACCCAGAATAGGGACTTGTGAACTCGGGAAGATCCAAGGAGAGCCGCTCTGGGGTAGACCTCATGGGTATGGCTTTCTTGATCTTTTCTAAGGAGAGGATTTGACTCGAATGTATAATATAGACGTCAACTTGGAAAAACACAGAACTACGGAAGTTGCCAGATAAAACCCAGTCTTTAATCAGGAAAGAGATAGCATTCAATATTTGGCTGCCACACAGACTCAGTCACCTAGAAACCAAAAGAGCCAAGGGCTCTGGCACTCTGGGAAAGGTATCTCTGAGGGGATCCCCGTGACCCGATTCTCCTAAGAACAGGAAAACAGAGGGATCCTCTATACCTTTTGGGGAACAAGGTACAGCAAACGTACACTGACAGGTGTAAGCAGCTTTGGGAAAGAGGCTGGAGCCAGAGGCTGGGGTACCCGGGAGGGGGCTGCTACAATGGATACAAAAAGGATGGTCCCTGCCCCAGTGTTGGGCTTCTCGGGAGCCAATTTCTGATACAGTGGGGGAAACTTCTCAGACAAAAGGGTACTTAACTTTTGGCTGCATCTACTAGTCCCACCTAAACTGGCATCACTAAGTACTTTAAGGTCTCTTGTTCAGTCTGATCAAGGTGAGTCTGGGACTTCCCTTGGGGTGAGTTCTCAGGGAACAGGGTCAAACCTGGGGTTCCCCAAAACCCAGTTGACACAGACATGGGTGCTTGTAGCTTTGTGTGACCCTGGGCAAGCCACTTACCTTCTGCTTGCCTCAGTTGGTTTAGCTGCGTCCTGGAAAAACACAGAACCACTAAAGTCAGCAAAACCAAATCTTTAATCAGGAAAGAGACAGGTCCTTAATATTCGGCTGCCACCCAGAGGTCCTGGGGGTGCTGGGGACAGTGTCACCAAAGAATAATGGAACACGGGGATCTCATCTACTTGGGGGGGAATTAAGCAGAGCAAACACCCTGACAAGTGGGAAGCAGGCTTGGGAAAGAGGCTGGAGCATCCGGGAGTGTCTACTGCAATGGACTGAAAGGATGGTCCCGGCCCAGGTGTTGGGCTTCTTGGGAACAGGATCTCTGATACAAGGGAAAACTTCCAAGACTAAGGGGGTGATTGAGAATTTGAACATTTCTTTTACTCCTTTTTAGGACACTTAACGGGCACTGGGAGATCCCTTATTCAGTCTAAGTCACTTTGGGGACTTCCCTTAAAGGTGGTTCTCAAGGGACAGAGGCAAAACTTGGGGTTTCCAGAACTCAAGTTGACAGCTGCAAAATGGGGATAATAATAGCACCTGCTTTCCTGGAATTGACGTAAGGATCAAATGAAATTATTTGCAAATGTTCTGGAACTTGGTAGGTGCTCTATAAATGCCACTCTCTCTTTCCCTTCAGCTCTAAATCCCAGAGTACCATGGAAGTATGTTATCTTTTAATACTGAACCAGCAGTATGGGAGGTGCTGCACAATTTAGACCAGTGATCGATCCCCTTTGCTCAATAAATACAGGAACCGGAGCAGCTAGGTAACACAGTGGATAGATCGGCCTGGAGTCAGGAGGGCCTGGGTTCAAATGTGGCCTCAGACAACCTGGATTGCCACCCTTCTGTTTTAGAATTGATACTAAGACAGACCATAAGGGATTTAGAAAGACAAAAAACAAATAGAAGAACATCTTGCAAATTCCTAGAGACTCCTTTTGTGCTGATAAATATTGGGACGTTTTACTGCTTTGCTACTCTACCAGAAAAGGAGGCAAGAGCTTTCGCAGCCCTTTGAAGACAAGAGATGGCAATCTAGAGGATTTGGTTTTGCCCCCTTAGTTTGGTAGGAGAGGAAGTTGGGCAAATACTCAGGAATACCAAAGCCAGGGGCCTGTGGGTTTCATGGCTCTCTCCATGCCTCTTGGTTGCATTTGCAGTAGTGATGAAGAAAAAGCATAAACATGTCCTGAGGCAAAATAGTTGTGAAAGAGCAAAGATTTTGTACTTCTTGGTTCTCTTGGAGGACCATTTAGAGTCCAGACTTTCTTGGAAAAGGGACTACAAGCAATTTGGAGGATATTTTCCCTGGTAAGAGTGTGTCATTTCCTGCTTAGGCTCACTTAATAGAACCCTGCCCTGAGCACAACATTATAACTTCAGTGAGGGATTGCTCAGCTTTTCAGCACTGCTGACACCTGACATCCTTTTTTGTGGTCTTTCATTCCATCATCTTTGGTTCTAAAACGCCACCTGTGTGTGACCTGGCTGGCCTTTCTCCATTCCTGACAGAAAGCCCTTTGGTGAGGGTTGAGTTCTCACCAATACAACACTTTCTTGTGGGGAGGTCTTCCACAAGGGGCCAAAACAAGGTAAGGAAGGCGCTAGGCAGCCAGAGGGTGCCAGGACAGGTGCCAGGAAGACTCTTCTTCCTGAGTTCAAATCCAGTCTCAGACACTTCCTAGCTGTGTGACCCTGAGTGAGTCATTTAACCCCTGTTGCCTAGCCCTTACCGCTCTTCTGCCTTGGAACCAACACATAGTATTGATTTCAAGACGGAAGGTAAGAATTTAGCATTTTTAAAAAATTAAAAAAGAAAGTAACATCATCTTTATTTTTTTTCTCAGCTTCATTATATCCAGTGATTTTCCAAGATCTGCAAATTCTTCATCTATGATATATCCCAATTCTATCCTCTTTCCATTCCTACTGGTTCAGATTAGGGGCCTTGAATGCCAAACTTATAATTGTAGAACCTGTTAAACTCTATCCACTTTGACCCCTATTCTCTGTTTTTTAGTTGTTGCATTCTGCCCTCTACACATCTAGTTTCCTCAACATCCATTTTTCTCAGCTGAAATACTGCCTATTATTCAGTTCTTAGTACAAAGGCAGCCTTTGGTGTCCCTTCTGTTTTCAGCCATTTAGGACATCTCTTCTTTGCATTCACGTAGATCTTTGTACCTCTCTTGAACTTAGGAGAGATTCGGTTTTATTAACACTTTTGTGTGTATGTCATCTCCATGTCTCCATTTTCGCCTGCATCTTTTGCTCCTTCCCTTCCCAGAGAGCTGCCTCTTGTCACAAGGAACAAATGGGAGGGGAAACTGTTCAGCAGAACTGACCAGCATTCCGGGTCTGGCTCCGGCAGACGACTTTCCATGGACTCTGCAGTGGGTGGGCTCAGCTCAGAGAAATCTTTTTATGCGTCTGGCTTAATCCGGTCTGTGATTCTGTTCATGAAGTGTGGCTGGCCTTTGAATCCTCCCCAGAGTTTAGGATTATGCTCTAAAAATAGTTCTGGGGGCAGTAACTGTCCTTGAACCGCTTATTGTTAAAGGATTCCAAGGGCTTGGGCAAGGGCCAGGACCACTCACCGTGCTGTTTGTGTTTTGTTTTTTAATAAGCTCTCGTACTTAACCTTCCTAACTCCCTCTCCCTTACCTCTTCCTTTCAATATTCGAGGCTTTGCTCGGGTACAAAAGTCCGAAGCTGACGATCTCCCCGAAATCACCTTGTGCGCAGCACCCGCAGCATTTTGGACTGACAGCCTTATCTCTGGCACGGCACACCTGGCACCTGGGGCCCTTCCTAGATGCTTGGTTTGTAGGCATGCCCAGGGTGGCTGAGCACACTGCTGACGGCAGCGCATCCTCTGTGAGTGGCCACCGCGGTGCATTTAGAGCTGCTCATCTCTACGCAGCCTTTTGTTAGTCAACATAAACTTGCTTGTCCTGAAGAGAGAACTTTGTTTTTAGAGGGGGTGAGCATCGTGTAGCTTAGCTTGGAAAACTTAATGGTGAACATTTTTCCATTTGTTACATGTCTCGTGTGGTCTCCCTCTCCCCTTCCCTCCCTCCTCCTGGAGCTGACAGGCAATTCCATTGGCTTATCCCTATGTTATCGCTTAAATCCCATTTCCATATTATTCGCTTTTGTATAGAGCAATCTTTGGCGAAAGTTTTAACGTGTGAGCTTCATAAAACTATATTGGACTGTAATAATTACTTTAAAAGGCAGTGGGACGTCTACATTTGTTGAAAGGCTACATTTGGGTTGGAGAAGGAAAAGCCAATCAATATAGTGCCAATACTTCTATATTAGGTGGTCTGAAATGAGTTCCCTTAGGGAGTCCTTAGAATCTCCGTTATCGAGCTTGAAAGTAGCACTTTAGAATCAGTCTTCTGATTTGGGAGATTGCGGGTGCGTCTAGGATTTATCATTGGTGATTCTTTCTCCGACTTCTCACATAGGTCGCTGGGAGACCCTAAGGGAGCAGTCGCCAAACCACAGCCAAAGGGAGATAGCAACCTTTTCCAAGAGGGATTTGTAGGTCTCAGAATCATTTGCATAGAGATGTTCATTACATTCTTGGGAACTTGTGAGGTCACCTAGAGAGTGAGAAGAGAAGATGGCCTGGGACAGACAAAGCCTTGGAGTAGCCCCATAGTTATGGGATGGGGATAATCGAGCCAGGGAGGCTAAGAAGAAACAGAGCAGGAAGACCAGTGTCAAGAGAGCCATTTCATGAAAACCTACATTGGGAGAGTGTTGAGGAAGCGAGAGGGAAAAGGGCAGTTAAGTGGCAATTACTTCCGAGAAGTAAAGGAGATTGAACAGCATGAAAAAGCCATTGGATTTGGCTCTGTCTCCTCTGCCTCCTCTTCATCTGTACTTATCATGTACCCTAGCTCAGGGAGGGGGTCCCCCAGGTTCTGTCCTGCATACTCCAGGATATCATTAGCTTCTCTCTTTCCCTGTAAACCTTTACAATATGGCCCCAACTTGTTGTCTTTTTGGGGGTGGGGAAGGAAGATTTATTGAACAAGTTTCACTTAGCATACACCTAAATCACAATACAATAACAGATTTAAATCAAGGCCCCACAACTTAATACAAACACCAAGATCAAAATTCCAAAGTATCCATATTGTGTCTTAAAATTGTCCCCATTAACTTAAACAAAAGATTAAAATAGTAGGTTAGCAAAGAACCAACTAGAACAAATGTCGTGTCTCACTTTTGAATCGCAGACCCAGCTCCTACATTTGTTTTACCAAAAAACCCGTCTCCCAATTCATCTCAAACAATGAAAACTGCTTTAACCCGAATAGTTATTGTTGAACTGCAGGCCTACAACACAACTTACCTTGAGAAAAGCTAAAATGTTTAACAGTCGTTACTCAACTTGGTGATTACAATGTTTTTCAGTGTTCAAAAAAACTGAACCTGAAGTTTTAAAAACGATCCTGATTTCACTGCAAAACTGTTAAACTTCATTTTTGTTTGTGTTTTAAGTTGCCCAAGAGTCAGTGATCGGACCGACATTCTCCCTCCAGCCCTCATGCTGGACATGCCAGACATCCCTGCCATTCCATTCACTCCCACGGATTCCCAGCTCCGGCTACTGGCGTAGCTGCTGTCCATCCTCCTTGACTCCCTATGCCCTGTTTGATGGAAAACCCTGGAATATGTCATATCCGCTCATGCTGCTGCTTTGGCCGCCGGAGCCTCCGTAACCCCCTCCTCAGCTGCCGGCTCATTTGTCTGCCTTCAGCACCAGAGGGAGAGGAAAGGGCTTCTGCCAGTCTAGACAGACTAGCGTCCAGGAGGAGACAGCAGTGTGAGCGGCTGCAGAGAGCCAAGGAGAAAGAGAATGGGGAAGAGGGATCTGGCAGCTGCGGCCATTAGTAACACTTCTGCTGGACTGATGTGCTCAGAAGCCAGTTTACGACGAGGTGAAGTCAAGGCACTCGTTGGACACACAGGGTGAAAGGTAGCAGGGATAGGAGGATCAAGTGGGGGGTCTTGGGCTCCAGGACATTCAGGCATGTTTGTAGGCAGTCAGAAGTGAGACAGTCCAGAAAGGGAGAAATTGAAAATAAGGAAGTGAGGATGGCAAAGGAGCTAAGCGTTAGAGGAGACGGGATGGTAGAGGGTTAGCCTGGCTAAGGAGTGAGGCAGAGGGCGGGAAGAGAGAGTGACCCAAGGCACCCCAGTGTGAGGAGAAGGGCGATCTCGCAGGGAATGGACTCGATGGTGCCCTGTAAAATGTGGCGCAAGGTTCTCAGCGCGGGGAGGGGGGTGTTTGAGGAGGGAGGAGAAAGTTTGGAAGAACTGCTGTGGAAGATGGGATAGTTGATAAAGGACCTTTTTAAGCACATTAAGAACAAAATGGCATACTGGTCACATAGCCAGGAATTAAGTGGGTGAGGCTGGATCTGAGCACGGCTGTTCCTGCCTCCAGGCCAGCGCCTGACTGCCTAGCCGCCTACTTGTTTGGAAGTAAAATCGTTTTCTAAAACATCACGGTGGGGGATCCCAGGTGAAGAACCCCTGCATTAGAAGGAGCCCCTTCAGAGCCAAGTCGGGTGTGCTCTGAGCCCGATGGCAGGAAACATTCTGACAGAAGTGACCACCAGGTCACATTTCCAGCCGCCTCACAGGCTGTTAACCAAGAGCTTGGGTGTTTGCCTGCCTCTCAGTTTCTGGTGCTCCTCCACCTGAGAATCTGTTCCTGGTGGTCATCCTCGAGCTTCTAGATACACGCCTTCCTTTGGTATATGGTTGTAATGGAATACTGCTGCTACATAAGAATGATGAACAAAATGAGTTCAGAAAAAACATGGAAAAACTTGCATGAACTGATACAAAGTGAAGTGAACCGAAGTGGGAGAGCACTGCCTATAGTAACAGAAATATTGTACTGTGAAGCGCTGTCAAGGGCTAAACTACTCTCAGCAAATCAAGATGCTAACATAGCTCCAAGGGATTCGTGATGAAAAGTGCCATCCACAGCCAGGGAGGAGCTGTTGGACTCCGATTGCACATCAAAGCATGCCATTTTTCACTTTATTTCCTTCATGAGGTTTTTCCAGTCTTTGTGCTATGTGTTTTCTGTCGTGGCACGGGGAATATAGAAATAGGGATTGCTTGAAAGCACTGGTGTAACTTGTAAGAGATCACTTCCTGTTTTAGGGAGGCAGGGCAGAGAAGGAGAGAAAGAATCTGAATCACCATGTCAGATAACAGTTGTTAAAAATGTTTCTACATGTAATTGAAAAAATAATTTAAGTCCCTCCTCTCCTACCCAAAGAGCCTTCCCTGGTACCAGGGATTAAGCAAAAAACACCCAGTCCCAACTAGTTTTGTAGAACCAAAGATCATCTTGCTTGGCTGTTCCACTTTCACAGCTTTGGGTTTTGTCCTGTTCTTTCATTTATCTTGCTATAGTGTGTGCTGTTGGCCAGGCTTTGTTTGTTTCCCTCTATATCCCTTTCCCCAGGTTTCTCTGAATCCCTTGTTTGTTGTTTTGTATGGCACAGAGGTATTCCATTCTATTTAGATACCATAATCTTTATTTCCATTTCTAAATTGATTGGGATCTACTTTATTTTCAGGGTTAGATGAAAACACAGAATGAACCACAGCTATTTTATTTGGTTTGGATTTACTTCTTATGTAGGCTTTCTTGGGGGAGTTAATGGGAAGAAGAAAAGAAGTATCAAGAAAGCACTAAAATGTTCAGAAGAAAATTTAAAAGGTCAGAAAAGGACACAAATAGCAATTTCCCAGTAACTTCCATGTTACATCTAATATTCATTCTTTAAAACCAGTCTATATAATATGTTCACTGTTTCATATACAATCCTTTTTTTGTTCTTTTTTTTTCTGAGGGAGAAATGTGGCTCTGAATATTTTCATATATGTAGGACCTTTTTGTCTTTGACCTCTTTGGGTTCTGTTACTGTGGGTGGGGATTCCTTGGTCAAAGGGCACACACATTTTTGTTCTGGTCACTTTTGGGGTATAGGGGTGGGAGAATAATTCAAGCTCTTTTCCAGAAGGATTAGACCCGTTGAAATTCTCCCCACAGTGAGTCAGTGTCATGTGCCCCATCTTTGTTGATTTGGCCAGTTTGCAAGGACCCACTTTGAATAGTTGTAGGGTAGGTTTGTTGAGTGTCATGGAACTAACTGCATTGGTGAGGCCTTGCTGTGGTGGTAAAGGGGGAATATTGATTATGACAAAATCCTGAAAAATCAATCTTTGTATCTAGCTCTGAATCTCGAATCACTAGATTTTAAAAATACTATTTTGATTTGTAGGGATTTAGATGAATATATACAAAGATGCCAGTGAGGGAGGGCCATAGTGCCCCATCCCAGGCTAACACTTGTGGTGGTTCCTTGAAGGAAACTAGAGGTTTTTCTGGATGGAAGTGAGGAGGGAGAACATTCTATGCATTGGTGACAGTCATTGAAGAGACATTGATGAATTGCCACAAGGCCAAGAAGAAGGCCAGGTTGGCAGCACTATAATAAGGCTAGAAGGGTCAGTAGGCCAAGGCATTGTGAGAGACATTAAATGAGAAAATAGACAAGTTTATTTTAAAAGTAATGGGAAAGCCACTGGAGTTTGTTGAGTGGACAAATCATTCTCAATGGTAGCTGTGGGGAGGATGGATAGAAGTGAGGAGAGTGTTGAGGCAAGACCACCAATCAGAAGACTACTGAAGAAGTTCAGGTCAGAGAGCGGGAAAAGGCCTAACCTAGGGTGGTGACTATGTGAGGAGAGTGAAGAAGATGGATATTGTGGGACAATGTTTGGCAGCTGATTATATATTTGGGATAGGGGAGAGTGAGGGATTGAGGGAGGATGATAGGGTTTTAGATATGGGTGATAGGATAGGACCTTACACTGAAATAGAGAGCTCTGGAAGGGGGGGGGGGGAATGAATTGTGTTTTAGACAGTTTGAGATGCCTAGAGAGCTTTCAGTTTGAAAAGGCCTATGGGCAGGTGTTGATGAGAGACTGTTGCTTAGGAGACTAGAGCTGAATCTATAGGTCCAGTAGTCATCTTCATAAAGAAGACAAATTCTTGGGATCTGATGAATAAGAAGGAGAGGAAGTCTGTAACAGAGCCTTGGAATATTTCTACTTAGGGGTATGATATAGATGGAGAGTCAGCCAAGTGCACTGGAAAGGAGCCTCTAGGCATGTGGATAGAGGAGTGGACAGAAGCAAGTAGTGTCCTGAAGACTCTGGAGAGGAGGTGGCCAGGGATTCTGCAGTGTCCTGGGCTACAGAGAGTCTGATTTGGCAGTTTGGAGGGGAGAGGAGGGGAGCTGTGTTCCAGGTGTGTGAAGGAGACTTGTTTGCAATGAGGCTGGAAAAGGACTTGAATGGAGATGAGTTGTTTAAGTGTTGTTGCTCTGTAGGCAGTAGGGAGGTGTTACCTGGGAAGTTAAACACACCTGTAAGTGAAGAATGAAATTTCAGCAGCTATGTGAAGGATAGATTGGAGAAGGAAGAGACTGGAAGAGAGTTATTAGGGAGATAGCTGAGTTTCTGCACTAGCTTTAGCACTAGTGGTGAACCCCTAGGAGTGGAGGGCTTGCTGAAGGAGAGGAATAGCAATTTTTAACTCCTGTGATGATGAGTAGTGGAACCAGCCTTGTGAATAGACTCTGCATTGCTAGCCTGATTGAGATGGGGAGACCTTGGCTTTAAAAACAATGAAAACGTGATGAGAATCTGAACTGGGGCAGTAGTAATGTCAGAAGACAAAACCCAATAGAAGGATGGAAGTACCATCAGCAGAACCAGGCAAGATGAAGTGGCTAGTTTTGGAGGGAAAATGTCCTGAGGGCACAGTAAATCAAAATGGTGAGCACCAGCCATCAGCTGGAAATGCTGGTCTGAAGTTCAGACCTGAATATAGAGATATAGGAGTCATTCACCTGGGTGTATTGATTGAAGCAATTGCCAAGAAATAGAAGAGGGTTGGAGAAAGGATTTGTGGGAATGCTCCCTTTGAAAATTAGAAGGAAGAAGATGTAGTTCAGACAGAGTATAGGAGGAGAACCTGGAGGAGAATTGGTGGTGTTCAGGACACCAGAGAGTTGTTGAAGGAAGAAAATAGTCTTTCCCTAAAGACATGAGCTCAGTTAGAGGGCTCTTTGGGATCTGGGCCTGGTACTTCCTGAGTCCTTGGGCATTATGGCTTCAGTTTCTAAGCTTTAGTTCTCATCCTTGGCTTTTTTCCATTTAGTCCATCTAAAAATGCTGTAGTATAGAAGCTTTCTCTGACCAGGTTTCCCTGGGTATCCTTTTCAGTTGACTCCACGAATGATTGCTGGTCAACAAACATTTACTTAAGTATTTGCTATGGGCCAGGCACTGGTTTCTCAATCTTTTTTTGTATCATGACTATTGGTAAAGTCTAGGTATCACCTAGAATGAACCTATGGCATGCAAGCTGGAGCATGCTGGAGGGGACTTCTCTCTTCCCTTTCTCCACTTGTGCCTGAGGACATTCCTCTCTGCTCAGCAGCCCAATGGAAGCACTTCTTCTCTCTCCTGTCTGGGTTAAGGCAGGGGGCTCATATGAGGTGGGAGAGTTGCATTTTGGACACTCTATCTGTTAAAGTCTCTACAAGGTTCACCATCACTGACCTAGGTAGGAGCTTCTTTCTCAGAATAAGATTTTGAAGAGCATAATATAAAATATGTAGGATTACAAAGGAAGTTATTTATGTTGAAATATGTTTTAAAATTTCACTGAGTTCAGGTAAATTTCTTGTTGTAAATGTTTGTTTAAAATGGCCTTTCCATAAAAGGCTTTAAAACCAAGCAAGATATAGAAAGAATCACAAAATGTAAAATAAATAATTTTGACTACATCAAACTAAAAAGCTTTTGTACAAACAAAACCAATATAACTAAAATCAGAAGGGAAACAACAAATTGGGAAAAAATCTTCATAGAAACCTCCGACAAAGGTTTAATTACTCATATTTATAATGAGCTAAATCAATTGTACAAAAAATCAAGCCATTCTCCAATTGATAAATGGGCAAGGGACATGGATAGGCAGTTCTCAGATAAAGAAATCAAAACTATTAACAAGCACATGAAGAAGTGTTCTACATCTCTTATAATCAGAGAGATGCAAATCAAAACAACTCTGAGGTATCACCTCACACCTAGCAGATTGGCTAACATAACAGCAAAGGAAAGTAATGAATGCTGGAGGGGATGTGGCAAAGTAGGGACATTAATTCATTGCTGGTGGAGTTGTGAACTGATCCAACCATTCTGGAGGGCAATTTGGAACTATGCCCAAAGGGCGACAAAAGAATATCTACCCTTTGACCCAGCCATAGCACTGCTGGGTCTGTACCCCAAAGAGATAATGGACACAAAGACTTGTACAAAAATATTCATAGCTGCGCTCTTTGTGGTGGCCCAAAACTGGAAAACGAGGGGATGCCCATCAATTGGGGAATGGCTGAGCAAACTGTGGTATATGTTGGTGATGGAATACTATTGTGCTAAAAGGAATAATAAAGTGGAGAAGTTCCATGGAGACTGGAATAACCTCCAGGAAGTGATGCAGAGCGAGAGGAGCAGAACCAGGAAAACATTGTACACAGAGACTAATACACTGTGGTATAATCGAACGTAATGGACTTCTCCATTAGTGGCGGTGTAATGTCCCTGAACAACTTGCAGGGATCCAGGAGAAAAAAACACCATTCATAAGCAAAGGATAAACTATGGGAGTGGAAACACCGAGGAAAAGCAACTGCCTGAATACAGAGGTTGAGGGGACATGACAGAGGACAGACTCTAAATGAACACTCTAGTGCAAATACTATCAACAAAGCAATGGGTTCAAATCAAGAAAACATCTAATGCCCAGTGGACTTACGCGTCGGCTATGGGGGGTGGGGGGGAGGAAAAGAAAATGATCTATGTCTTTAACGAATAATGCTTGGAAATGATCAAATAAAATATATTTAAAAAAAATAAATAAAATGGCCTTTCCATAGAAAAACACAAGAAAATTTCAATATGAGAGAGATGCTTAATATCATGCATCAGTAAAAACAAAACTAGAAGAAAGGGGGAAAATAAGTGTAGGGTGATTAAACAAGGAAACTCGGAGGAAAGATCTCGAAGCTTCCAAAGTATTTAACATTCCTTGGGGATATCGGACTTGGAGGGATGTGACTAGATATTGCCAAAGTCCCACTCTTAGTGGCCTCTTTTCAAGCTTATTTCTGTCCTTCATCACCCACAGAAACAGCTGTACAGAGGCTTTTGATAGATGGAGGTTTCAGTCTAAAGTACTTAAAAGGATCTGGGATTGTCACTTACGGAGACTGCCATTCCTTTCCAAGTTCATGTTGATACTTTTCAGGAATTGCTATGACAGTGTTGTGGTCAAGAACAGATGTGAGATGGCCTGGGCCTTGGATGATGGTACAGAACCCAGGTTTGGTTGTATTCAAAGTTTTTCCTGCTCCATAGGATGGACCAAAACTCTGACTTTTGAGGGCCCATCGTTACTTCCACGGCACAATGACGTGTTGAAGAATCACTCGCTTTCTTCTTGAACTTGACTAGTTTCTTCTATAATCAGTATCTGAGTGCCTGCTCTCTGCAAGGGCAAGGCATGGCCCCCATTGGCATAGGATCTCAAGAGACCAACACAGAATCACAATGCCAGATGAATGGTGCAGATGAGAAGTAGTGCACAAGGCATTAATGGGTGGCGGAGCCCAGTGCATTGGAGTACTTGGGAAAGGGAGGCTTCTTTTGTCCAGATAGGTTTTATGTTTCATTTACAGTGATGGAGAGAGGAGGTCAGTCCCTCTCAGTGGAGACAGGAGCAGAGGCTGCTGTACATTTTGTTACCTTAGAGTCTCAGGAGCTCTTTGCAGAGGTTATTTTTTGGGGGTGAAATGGGCAGAGGCTGAAAATCTTAAAGAATGAAAATGCTTCATTTTTTGTAGGTACTGAAGAAGTTATTGAAGGTGGAAAATGGTTCATGAGTTATATTAGGTATAATAGATGTAGCAATTTCACATTTTCACCACTCAAAAATAAAGGTGTGCCTTTTAAAAGTCATTGCTGTCTATGAGTTTTCACCTCACTCTTCTTTGGGATCAATATCTTTAAATTCGAACCCACATTTATTTATTTGGTTATTTATCTATCTATTTATTCATTCATTTATACATTCATTTATTTATTCATTCATCCATCCATCCATCTATTTATTTATCTATTTATTCATTCATTTATGTATTTGTTTATTTATTTATTTTTTAAGCCCTTACCTTCTGTCTTGGAGCCAATACTGTGTATTGGCTCCAAGGCAGAAGAGTGGTAAGGGCTAGGCAATGGGGGTCAAGTGACTTGCCCAGGGTCACACAGCTAGGAAGTGTCTGAGGTCAGATTTGAACCTAGGACCTCCCATCTCTAGGCCTGGCTCTCCATCCACTGAGCTACCCAGCTGCCCCCTTAATCTGTATTTATTAAGTGTCAAGTCTATGAAAGGCATTGAGTTAAGTGCTAGACAGAGTTCTTCTTGCTCACAAGTCACTGATGTTTTACTAGCATATATAGATCTGTGGTTAAGTAAATGCAAGGTAAATTGTTGAAGGTTAGAGTACTAAAATTTTGGGGTTATTAGGAAAGCTTCAGGGAAGAGTCTTGAAGGAAAATAAGGATTTTTCAGAGGTAGGAGAAGAGAAACATGGAGGCGTGGATGGAAGGATTCAGAGAGGGATCCTTGAATCTGGGGAAGGGCTAAGCTGGATTGACCAGTTCTTAGGAGGCGTGAACAGAACTCCTTCATACTCCATGTTTATTGATAAAGTAGAAGGTGCCAGGTGGTTCAAAAGATAGGAGGTTATGCGGGCTAGTCTCTTGCTGGCTGCCTAAGGCTCGACTCTCCTGATATCTGAGAAGTAAGGCAAAGGAAGCTGTTTGATCCCGGGTTCTTGGAGAGCAGCTTGCTTTGGAGGGACTCTGCAGGTAGGGCAAGGATTTAGGCTTGTTGTCTAGAGACTGAGTGCTTTAGGAATGGTGCTTTGGCCAGCGTGTGGAAGGTGGATTGTAGAGGGGAAAGTCAGACTGCCCTTTAGAAGGCTATTAGGAAAAAATCTAGGGAAGAGATGAGGTGAGAGCCTCAATTAGGTGGATAGAAAGAGGTCACTGCTAGTGATGTTCTGAGAGGTTGGACATTAGGGGGCTAAACGTGGGCACGGGTCCTACATGTTGTGGGTTAACATTTAGGAAGGCTGAGATTAGAGGAGATGGTTTCAATCTATTTCAGACACGAGAGGAGTTTCTCTTGTTTCCTCCCTGCACTGGCTTTGTTGTTCTCTGACCTCTGGCTGGTTCTTGCATTGTGTTTACACTCCTCCCTTAGCGCCCCCATTTTCAAACAGGATTTGTGTTGGGGTCAGAAACCAGTCGTGTCTCATGGGCAGTAAAGTGGGCACGTGTGTGGGAGTGGTGGGGGGGGGTGACAGCAAGGAGGGAGAGGCTGTATTTCCCGTCCTGTGTAACCTGATGGTAAACTGCCTTCCTTTGCTCTGGGGTCTCCAGATTTTACTTGTTACCGTTGACCTCGAGAGTGTACATTGTTCTTCTTCCAAACAGAAGGCAGTCTGGAGAAGGCTTTGGGGGAATGGGAAGTGCTTGGAAGTGATCAGAGGTCTGACCAGAGGTTTCATGATAGCTTTGATTTGGGGGATGTCTTTTGCGTGTGTGGGGCCAGAAAGGATCATCAGGCTGAGCCCCTCTTTAAAGGGTATGAAAGCACGACAAAACCTTCTTATAGTTGTCTTTAATTGTCTACAAAGTAATTGAGGATTCACCTAAGCATTTAGTGATTACTGACTAGACGATATTTTTAAAGTATGGTGGGAAATGGAGCATAAATCTTGTGACGACTGATTCCAAAAGTTCATCTTGTCCCTAGAAACACATGGGAAGAAAGGCCGATGCTTTCCTAAGCATGAGGAACTCAGCGTATGGGAGTTTCTGCTACTAAATCAGGAGAGAGAAAAATTGTTGGCCCCTTGTCTGTGGTCTCAGCTAGTCAGAGATGGGGTTTGAACTCCAAGGTTCTTGGCTTTAACCTGATCCGTGGTGCATTAGACTCTTGCCCCTCCGTCTTATTGATTGATGGGTTCAAAACCAAACCCAACCCTTAGTTGATGGCCTCCATTAAAAAAAAGAATGCAATAATTAGATTGCTATTTTTAAAACAGCAACCCTCTCTTTGCTTAGAATGATGCCTTTGATGATTTGGGTTAATTGTTCTGCCCTCATTAAGTTGAGGGAGTTGCCAGCTTCCTTTGGTTTTGCTTTAGTAATTCATTTTCTTTTCATATAGGCCAAGATGCCGAATTATCAGGGACATTGTCACTTGTTTTGACACAGTGCTGTAAAAGAATAAAGGACACAGTCCAAAAACTGGCTTCTGATCACAAAGACATCCACAGCAGTGTTTCCCGGGTTGGAAAAGCCATTGATAAGGTAGGTTATTTACTGTGTGCTTTAGTAGCTAAGAATCTGGTAACTTTTCCCAAGGGTCGTCCTTTCCAAATGAGAGGCCTTGGCCTGGAGGAACTTGGGTGGGGGGCTCTCTCACCGTGAACACTGGCTGCCACCTCCAGTTGTATGGGATGCTTGGGGCTCCTGAATCTTGTAAGCCTGCTCCACCCCCCCCCCCCCAACCCCCCAAGGGCCTTATGGGGTTCTGGCTGCCCCCACTTCCCCTTTGGACTAGGGAGCTTTATCCTTGGCTTCCCTGTGCAGGAAGGGGCCAGGTCCTCTCTTCCCCCAGCAGCCCTTTTTGGCTTTTAGAAAGTGAGAGTCTGCCACAGAGCAGGGGAGCTGGCAAGGACCTTTTAGCAACGGATTCTTTTCCTGATCTCATGTGTAAATACGGCAGCCTCTCTGGAGGCGTTCATTCTTCCCTTTCACATAACGTTGCCGTAGATCCAAGAGAGCTTGGAGGTAATAGGGAGCCTCTGAAGCTCATTGAGGGATGCCATGGCTCTGTCTGGGTTTTAGAGGTGTCGCCTTGGCTGCAGAGCAGGGAGAGGGCAGAGAAGGTAACAAGGAGGCTGCTGAGAAGCGGAGGCATGAGGCGGCTTTAGGAGGGGGAGGGGGAGAGCTACCGGAGAGGCTGAGGAGCCAAGCCAGGCCAGCAGAGGGCTCGGGAGAGAGGAGCTTTAGCAGATTTGTAGTGGATGCGTTGAGAAATTCCTCCTGCTCCATTCACCAGCAGGTAAATAGGAACGCCGGAAGCAGATGGTGAGAATGGTCCAGGGTTGGAGCTTAGCCTGCCACAGCGGGTGTTAGGACAAGGGTGCCAGAGAACTGAGGGGGAAGAAGAGGGTGTGGTAGAGTTGGTTCTCTGAAGAATCAAGATGGGAGAGGGAGGAGAGTGCCCTGAGGAAAGATGGGATTTTTTTTTAAACCCTCACTTTCCGTCTTGGAGTCAATGGGGGTCAAGTGACTTGCCCAGGGTCACCCAGCTGGGAAGTGTCTGAGGCCAGATTTGAACCCAGGACCTCCTAGGTCTCTAGGCCTGACTCTCAATCCACTGAGCTACCCAGCTGCCCCCTGAAAGATGGAATTGGTGAAGGGAATGGAAGTCACAATGGAAAGAACAGGGTTAGGTGTGTAAGGAGCCTAGGGAAAAAGAAGACTGACTGGGGAACAAGAACGCGGGTGCCGCTGGCTGGGGATGATGGCACTTGCAGGGGCTCAACGAGTGAAGGACAGGGCTGTCTCCGGACCGGAGAGAGCTTGGAGGAGTGGCCGTGAGCCTTCCCCTTGTGGTGCTGGAGAAGACTTCTGAAAGTCCCGTGGAATCAGAGCACGCTGCAGTCTGGGCCTAAGGACTCTGGCCACGTAATGAGAGGACAGGACTCGCTGGGAAAGACAAGACCCCAAGGGTGGGAAAGAGAAGAGGACGAGGGCCGGGGAAACCGTGACCATGAGCTCGGACACTCGGGGAGCTATGGAGGAGAGGGGGCCTGGCGTGTGGTCCTCAGGGTCCCGGAGAGCCCGACACGGCCGAGCGAATCAACGGGCCAAGATGGTAGAGAATCCGAGGCCGCCTCCCTCCCTGGAGGAGTTGGGGCTGGCTAGAGAAGAGCCAGCAGGGTCTGAGCACCGGGGACCCTGAGCTCCAGAGGCGGAGAGGCTGCTCCGTGCCGGCAGCTCAGTGAGTGGGACGACACCAGGTCCGAGACGACTGTCGGATGTCTGTGACACGGTATAGGGCGTCTTTCAAAAAGGCAGACCAGTTTGTAACGAACTTTTCTTAAACTTTAAAGCCGTTTAGAGAAATGAATGGAGGCCTCGTCGGCGTGGGTAAAAGCATTAGGGGATGTTGTGGAGGGGGCTTGGTGAGGTTGGCACGTGGCTCTTCATCTGGAAAGAGGGGGATTTGCCCCTAGCAACGAGGATAGGCCTTCAGTGAGTTAGAGGAGGGGTGAAGGGGTGGCTTTTGGCTGATCCCACTCGGCTGTGTCCGCCATCTCCGGATGTTCTCTCTGAGGCTCACAGCGCTGTGTGGACGCTCCTTGGAGCCACTGAACTGGAAGGAGCCAGAGCTCATCCTTGGTAATGTCTTCAGAGTAAACCGTGTCATTTCCCTACTGCTTGTAAAGGAGCTTAAGCACAGAGCAGACCTGTGCTTGGGCTTTTTGAGGATCTCTTGTCAGGTTACAGTTTATCTAGCTTTAAGAAGGGCTTTTCTGAGGAGTTTTATTGATGCCTCAGCTGCAGCAGCATCAGAAAAATGGGATAAAGTCCCAAATGACTTCCATCAATGAAGAGTTCTGAACATCCTTTGAGTGGTTTCCACAATTAAAAAAAAAACAACTCAAACTTCCATCTTTGAATCAATACTGTATATTGGCAATAGGGGTTAAGTGACCTGCCCAGGATCATACAGCTAGGAAGTGTTGGAGGTCAGATTTGAACCCAGGACTTCCCATCTCTAGGCCTGGCTCAAGCCACTAAACCATCCAGCTGCCCTCCATAGTTTTTCTTTTTTTTTTTTAAGCTCAGTTATTCCCATTTAGTCCTGTCAGTTGCCTGTAAAAGTTAATGATGATGAACACTGAGTGATTCAACTTTCTTATTTACTGAATTTTGGATTACAGTTCAGAGCTGCAAAAGTTATGCTGTGAAGCCATTCAGACCAGGTGGTGAATGAACTGATCCTATTAGCCTTTGGAATAATTTTGTAGCATAAGTACTGGAAATAATGGAACCAATTGTAGTTGCAAACAGATGATGATTTGAGGGCATTTTAGGCCAACATGTTCTGCCAGGTCTGATTTTTAGCTTGAAAGGCCACCTGGCAATGAGCTCTAAAAAGCACTTTTTGGTGTTTGGTAAGAGGACTCCCTGATTTTTTTCTTCCAAATGGAAGACTTGGATCCTTTTTGCGGTGCTGAGCTCATGGTGGACAAGGTAAGGATGATGATTTGCTTAGAGAAGGGAAATTTGTTTTTGTAGGCAAACACTCATTACCTATAGTCTACCCATTCTTTGGCAGCCTTGTCCTCTAAAACTCAAGTATTTCCTATTTAGGGCCTGCAGGTGACTCCTGGGTTTGGGCCATGGCCTTAGTTTTAGGTGCACCACAAATAGAATAGTGTAGTTGAAAGACAGTGCCAGATCTGCATATTTAGAGCACTCAGCCTGCTAAAAGTCATCATTCTTTGACTCAACAAACGTTCATTAAGCGCCTACCCTGTATGTGGCTAGATAGACACTGGGGATGCAAGGACTAGACTAGAAACCTCTGTAGTTAAGGAGACCCCACAGGGGTGATGGAAACATGTACAAACAGGCAGATTAGATGACGTGGGGCCTTAGCTGTCTGGTAGGTAGAGCCACTCGAGTGGCTCTCAGAAGGCAGCGAGGGGTTCCGAGTGGTAGAGGTGAGGAAGAGAGAGGATGTGTGCAAAGGCATCCAGATGGTAGTATGATGTAGGGGACAAACAGCAGGAAGGCCAATGCGCTGCACAGTGTGCCAAAGGGCAGTGGGTAATAAACCTATAAAGGAAGGGGAAAGCCAGGTCGTGAAACTCTTTAAGTGCCAACCAGAGGGACTTTGATTTAATCCTGTAGGCAATAGGGAGCTGATGCAATTGGAGTATGGGAGCGCTATAGTTAGACCTGTGGCTGCTGTGTGGAGGATGGATTCTGGAGAAGGGACTTTACCTGGAAAATTCAGTATTCTGAGTTATTGTCCCCCTTCCCCCAAAGATAGTGGTAGGCTTTCGCAGTTTGCTTAGAAAAAAATGATTGTAGCAGTCCTGCTGAGAGGTCAAAAAGACCCGAAGAGCTGTGGCAGCTTTGTGAGTAGCCACGAGATTGTTTGGGGCATTCTGAGTTTGAGATGTCTGTGTGACATCCCATTAGAAATGTCCACGAGGCAGTTGGAGCTCAGGAAAGAGACTGGCAGATGTCTAGTTCTAGGAATCATCTGCATGGTGACAATCATTGAAGCCTCAGGAACGGATGAGGTCAACAAGATAGATACTAGAAGATGAGAAGAGAGAGAAGTCCAAAGGAGAGCCATTTTGGGTTTGGGGGGTGGGTGATGAATCCCTGAAGGGGCTGTCAGATGGTAGGAGAAGAACCAGGAGATAAAGGGTGAAGAAACTCAGACAAGAACACCCAAGTGAGAGGGTTGCTCCTGTTTCCAGGTTCCTTCTTTATAGCTCTTCAAAAGTGGGAGGGCTTTTCAAGCACTCCTTCTTAGATTTAGATCTAGAAGAAGACACTGAGGAACAGAGTCCCAAGTAAATGAGCTAATGGGAGGTTGGATTTCTGGATTCTAGCTCACACCCTCCTAACTTAGCCCTAGAGCTCCTAGAGATTGCCTGGGGTATGCAGAGTGTTATAGTAGTAGTAGTAACCAAGGATGAAGATTGTCTTTGTGCATGAAGATTTAAGTGGAAAAGTCTATGCACAGAGACAGTCCCACTCTCTCGGCGTTGGAAGCCTGGGTCCAGTGGCACGAAAAATCATTACACCTGGAGACTTCCTCAGCTGCATTGGATGGCCGTGTTGTCCTTTGTGCTCCAACACGCCCTGAGCACTCCACAGTGCCTTGCTGCGTCGCCCTCTCAGCCGTTGAACCTTCTTGTTGGCAGAGATGGTGAATGGTTAAGAAGTCTGCTCTGCAGGCTGGAGGTGGGGAATAGAGGCACCACCTATTCTAAAGTTTAATCTGCATATTTTCTCCAGGCTGACAGTTAATGCATCCAGTTGCTGCAGATGGAGCCCTGATTGTTAGTGTAGGGTAGAGGCTCACTTTAAGGATGAAGCCTGGCTCCAGCACACCCCGGGGCATCAAGGCAAACCATCCTGGGAAGGGTGGAGGGATGGTAGGTTCTGGGCCATTGTAGCCCAAGGCATTTCAACAGCCCTCCCTCCCCTAGTCTGGAGCAATGAAATGGAATGTAATCCATTTGAAGACTAAGTGAGCCTGAGCCCTCCCACCCCCACCCCAGGGGCTCCGTGGGGTGACATGTGCCAGCTAGGGTGCAGTTTGCCAAGGAATAAGCTAAGGAGTTTCTGCTTCTTAGTCAGCATTTGCCTTCTTTTTCCCATGTGCCCCTTTCGAGGGTTGTACGGTTCAGGGCATTAGGAATCCTCTCGGCAGTGATGCCGCCAAGTAAGAAGCCGATGAGTTTTCCACGGAGCACCGCGGCGCTTCGTGATCTCTACTTGTTGCCAAAGGGCCAGAAAGCCCGTCGCTGTAAAACGGTGTCTGGAGGGGCTGCCTTTGGGGAACAAATCTGAGGAGAGCCGGTGGGAGGTTTTCAGTAGTCTCTGTTTGACTTACTGGGGAGACAGACTTCCGGTTGTGGGGTGGGCTGCTTGGTCACTGAGAGCAGTGGATTCTACAGAGGCGCACACTAGCACCCCCCGGCTGAGGCCCGCCGAGCCTCCTCCTCCTCTGGTCTGCGGCTGACTGGCTGGTGAGTTAGAGGGGCGACCACGCCAAGCTGGGAGTGCTTAGAGCTCGGGCAGACAGCGAAGACCCCGCGCTCATCCAGTGCTCCGGCGCCGGCGCCCCCCATCCTCACCTCTGTCCCCTCGCTGGCCTCCGAAGACTGCGAGAGGGTGAGGCTGACCGCTTTGTTCAGTTGCCTCACCGACAGCCGATTTACCGGCGTCAAAAGACATCGTGCCTGCCTCCTTCCATCGCTGTTTGGCTCTGCTGCTCTTTCACCTTCTTTGAGGTCCTGCGGCCCCGGCCCCACGGTCCTCTTCTCCCGGGGCCGAAGCAGCCTCCTGGGGGTCACTGCTCACCTGGTGAGAGGAAGGGGCTGGCAGAGGCGGCCCTGGGCCCAGACACACGCCCAGAAGATGATCCCCCTCACAGTTGGCTCATGGAAGGGGGGGTGCAGCCCGAGGGACAACACGAGGGACCACCGGCTCCTGTTGGGAGAGGACTCGGCAGGCATCTGGTCCCGTGCTGGGGGGTCACCCCAGCGCTCCGCTCTCGTTGGGCCCTCATGACAGGGTCTGCTCCCACCCCGCTGAGCCCCGAGGAGATCGGAGGCCATTTTTATGAAGGTCCAGAGAGGACACGTGCGTCATGCTGGGCGACTTGAGTGCCAGCACGGGCCCAGCCGTCAGACGTGCGTGGCAGGCCGTCCTCCGGCCTCGGGGTCAGAGACCGAAGGGGCTGACAGTGAACACGAAGACAGCGGCCTTCTCCCCAGGCTCCCCCCTCACGTGGCGTCAGGGAGAAGGGCCGAGTGCTGTGGGTGCTGCTTCCGAGGGACGTCTGTCCGCTGGGGGGCCGGTGAAGATGCTGCAGGACCAGGCTGAGGCCCTTCCGACTCACTCCACTGCCCAGAATGCAGCTTCCACGGGTGGCCGCCCTCAGAATGCCGGCTGTGTCCGTGCTTACAGCACTGTTTTGTGGAGAGCTCCCAAAGCAGGCGCTCCCAGGGAGCGCGGAAGAAGCCAGGCCAAGACACTTTCAGGGTCTCCCTGAAGAACGTTCGTATAGCTTGGGAGACGTGGGAGGTCCTGGCCAGTGCCGTCCAGCATGGTGTGCTCACAGCAAGGATGTGCCCTAGGTGGGATTTGAACTCGGGTCTTCTTGACTCTCGGCCCAGTATGTAGCTACTAAATCACCTAGCTCCTTGGAATCCTAGGGAAAAATATGGTAACAGCATACTAATAAATATAAAAATACTCATGACATTTGCCCAAAAAAGCATTGTGCCTTTTGAGCAAAGCAGAATTGCAGTAGCTCCAAAGAAATCCGAGATGCGCCAATTGGCTATTTGTGCCTGACCTGTGGTAGAGACTTCAACCTCCTGTTGGTCTGATTGGTCCAGTCGGTCACAATATACGTTGACCCCGACACAGTGATGTACAACCACCAGTGAGTTCTCCATGTCGGCTCTTATGCATTTGTTAGGATTTTTCCCCAAGTGTGACCTTCTTTCTTATCATGTATAGGTTTTTACGAAAGATAAATCCATTTATCTCCAGTATTTTTTCTTCCATTTGTTTGTCATTACTTTGGGACTCTGCTTCGGCGATTTCATCTTTGAGAATTACTTATCTGATGGCACGTGTTTTTGGAGATGATTCTGTGGATTGCCCTGACCAGAAACACGAATCCCTCTGACTCTCTAGTTGTCAGCTGGCTGGCCTTGGGTCGGCCCTGCCCCTGGACCTTACAGGTGAAATGGCAGTGGGGGACGGCATGGCGGGGGGAGATGGGGAGGGGTTAAAAGATCGCCAAGTGAGATCATAGAGAAGAGCCCAGAGCCGGGGACACCCACCTTTGGCAGCTGTGGCCCGGATGGAGTCCAGGAGAACCAGGATCGTGGGGTGAGCAGCGGCTGTCCAGAAGAAGGTGAACAGGCTGATTCCACCTCTACAGAGAGCTGAGAAGGATGAAGACTGCCCAAAGCCCCTGGTCACGCCGGGGAGAGCGTGGCGAGAAGCTGGGCTGCAGGAAGTTATGTGGTGAGAGCGCAGAGCAGGTGGAGTCGCTTATCTGCCAGTTGGGGAAGAGACGTGGCGCCGGCCAATGGGCATAGATCAAGGGAGAGAGATTGAAGAGAGAGCAGAGACGGAGGCCGCTGTAGGGAGATGGCGTGGAGTGGAAGCAGCGTTCTGGCGGTATTTTTGCTCTTGGCTTATCTGGATCGTCCTTCTCGGCAGTACATGGTAGCCCCAGCCACTTCTCTCTTCTGCGGCGTTGGCGACACTTGCCACTGTGGATTCCAGTTTTTCTACTTTGTTAGTTATGTCTAGTTTGCCCATGGTAAGCTCTACCGTCTGTTCCCCTTTAACTTCTTTCAATTTCAGATTTTCTTTTTCTTTTTTAATTTTTATTTGGTCATTTCCAAACATTATTCATTGGAAACAAAGATCATTTTCTTTTCTTCCCCCCCCCCCCCCCCACCTCTCCCACAGCCGACGCACGATTCCACTGGGTATCACATGTATTCTTGATTCAAACCCATTTCCATGTTGTTGGTATTTGCATTAGAGTGTTCAATTGGAGTCTCTCCTCAGTCATATCCCCTCAAACCCTGTAGTCAAGCAGTTGCTTTTCCTCGGTGTTTTTACGTCCACAGTTTATCCTCTGCTTGTGGGTAGTATTTTTTAGATCCCTGCAGATTGTTCAGGGACATTGCATTGCCACTAATGGAGAAGTCCATTACGTTTGATTGTACCACAGTGTATCAGTCTCTGTGTACAATGTTCTCCTGGTTCTGCTCCTCTCGCTCTGCATCACTTCCTGGAGGTCGTTCCAGTCTCCATGGAACTTCTCCACTTTATTATTCCTTTTAGCACAATAGTATTCCACCACCAACATATACCACAATTTGTTCAGCCATTCCTCAATTGAAGGGCATCCCCTCGTTTTCCAATTTTGGGCCACCACAAAGAGTGCAGCTAAGAATATTCTTGTACAAGTCTTTTTCCTTATTATCTCTTTGGGGTACAAGCTTATTTCAGATTTTCTTGAACCATTTGGAAATATGCTACTCTACTTTCTTGGTTTTAGGGACAATGCAGGAGCCTCCATTTCTTTAGGTTTGGAGTGGATTCCCTTTTTTTTTGCTGTATTTATTTAGGAATTTTGTGGTCATTTAGCTGTCTTAGTAGTCATCTTTCCTTCTCTTGTAATGTCTTCCTATATAGCTTATCTACTTATGTTCTAGATTTTTAATTGAGTTTTCTTCTTGAGATTTTTGGTGCGGGTTTTTTCCCTTATGATCTCCTCATGCCCACTTTCCGGCTTCTTCCCCTTTAAGGTCGGGTTTACCCTAAGAGCGGACCTCAAAGCTGTCTCAGCCTCCTTTCACATTGGAGAATTCACCAGATCAGGCCTTGCCTTAAGTGACGTCAGGCCTGGCAAAGCCCCCTCATGCAAGCTGGAACCCTGACCCAATTCCCTTTCTTTAGAAAACATACATAGTCCCCTCCCTACAGCACCGAGTGATGGAGTGAGGGCACAAGGCAAGGTTTGCAGGCAGTGACTAGCCGAGGAGGTCTGAGAGCACTGGCAGATGGGTCTGAGCGAGTGTGTCTGACTTCTTGGTGTCTTGGCTGGTGAACTCATCTTTCATTATCATACAAGTAATTCTTTGGGAGAGTTTAATTTTGTGGAATGGCGTCTGGTCCTCCCTCTTTGTTCTGTGTGGTGGTTAGAATTTTTTTAGCATCCTAAAGGTTAGATAGCAATAGGAATGCCTTAGAAAATTTATTCAAAAGGAAAAATTCTGGGCTATGATTTTTTTTTTACTTTGGGAGAATAAAATCCTCAGGTTTTTTATCTTTGATTTTTTTGTGGGCCTCCATATTTCAGTGTTGCACAGTCCAAGCCACATCTTGCATTAGCAAAGACCTGGCCTTAGTCAAGCAGCTGTCAGTTATACTGGGGCAGCTTTTTGTATACCATCTTTAGAAAAAATGGCCAGGAGGGAAGGAGTGTTTCATTGATTATTGAATTGGTACATGCTTAGATTTAAAAGACTCAAAATTGATCAGATTAAATAGAAATAGTAAAACCTGGGGAAATCCCTTTTTTCACAAGTTTTTGCTTTGTTTATTCTTGTTACATGGTGGGCCCCAGAGAATCTTGGCATTCCTTGGAGAATTTTAAAAGTGTACATTGCCCAAATTGGAGATTTTCAGAGGGGACGGGACCCTGCAAGAAGAGCAGCTTCTCCTTTGACAGGCTGTGAGGTGTGAAGCAATTGGCCTTCTGTGGCCTGCCTGGCTGGTGGCAGAGCCAGAAGTGGGTTTGGCCTGTTCTGTGGGACTGCAGCTTCCCAGCACTTAGGAGAAGAGGCTCCTGGCTGTGGGGAGTGCAGGGAGCAACAGCAAGGGGCTTGAGATGACTCTCTAGAAGGGCTCAGATGGTCTCAGATTTGTATGAGTCTGTTTGTATGTGACTCTGGGAAAGGCATTCAGCTGCCTGCTCCACTTCCCTGTTCTATAAGAATGGGAAGAGTACTATTAATAACCTGTGTTTATGTAGCACTTTAAGCTTAGCAGTGTTTTACAAATATTCTCTCATTTGATCCTCAAAATGACTCTAGAAGGAAACTGAGGCAAACAGTTAAGTGACTCACCCAAGGTCACACAGTGTGAGGCTGGATCTGAATTACGATTCTTCTGACTCTAGGTTCTTTACTTGAATCTGGAAAGCCTCCAGCTGCCCCTCCCAGGTATGTTTTAAACACTATAGAAATGTGGTTTTCATTGTCATCATCTCTTTCTTGAGTAGGGGGAGTAAATCTATAACTCCTGCAGCTGGTTTTCCGGAGAAAATAGTATTTGTGAATGAAAGTATTCTTTGTGCTCAGCCTCAGTTATTGTTACTCCTTTGGAATTTGACTGTCTGGGTCCCCACTGCCAGCTTCATAAAATGCATTCCAAGCAGATTGTTTGTAAATGGTGAATTATTAAAAGAGTTATGTTATGGTCCCAAACAGGATGATTTGTTGATTTAAAGCAATGTCCGTTTTGGATTTCTTGGTTCTCGCTGCCTCCCCCCCCTGGTTGCTTCCAAGTGAAATTCTAGTAAAAATTGTTTACTTCTTATGGACTTGAGTTTTGTCAGTTATAAGAGTTCTAAGTGAGCACGTTTGGCCTTTCTTAGTAAGGTTTGGTGAAGTTATTGCCCTCTGGGGAACTCCTTTGCGTAAAAGATGCTGCATGTGAGACTTCCTTCTTTTCCAGAACATCCGTCCTTTTACAGGAGTCACCCTGGCAACGGAGATCTGGATCCTTAGTGTTTGCATGTTTCTGGGTGGTTTTCTTCAGCTTTGAGGGGCCTGTGCATTCAGGCTTTGAATCATTTTAAAATATAACAGGAAAACGTATAGAGAGACCGAGTGACTGACATTTTATTCTCCTGCATAGCTGAAGATTGAGGGTAGAGACATCCTTTGGTGATCTTGCTCGACACTTGACTGTAGAAACAATACAGTGTGTCTGTCTCCGGGGACTGCAGGCCCTCAGAACTGGAACTCCTTATAAGAAAGGAAATGTTTTCTCCAGGAGCTAGATGGTACAGTGAATAGAACCCTGGCCTGGAGACAGAAAGACTATAGTCACAATCATTTACTAGCTCGGTGTCCCTGGGTGAGTCACTTCTCTGCCTGCCTCAGCTTCCCCATCTGTAATAACAACTCCTACCTCCCAGGGTTGTTGTAAGGCCCAAAGGAGATAGCATTAAGTTCTTAGCCCAGTGCTTAGTCCATAGCAGGTACTTGATAATGTTTATTTCCTTCCTTGAGTATCAAACAAGGGGTAATTCAGGCTTTCCTTGAGGACTTTTCTCAAAGGGAAGCTTTGTGAGGCAGCCCACTCAACTTTGGGATAGCTTTCATTGTGGTGAAGCATGTCCTTCCATCAGCTCTAAATCTGCCTTCTGGTCTGTCCTTTGGGGTCCATGCAAGTCTGGGGCCATTTTCTATGTGATAGCGCTGCATAGACTTGGGAGAAGGGCTGTCATGCCTCCCAGCCTTCTTTCCAGTGGAAACATCTTTAGTTGGAAGGGAAGAGGATACCTGTTTTTTTGTGGAGACCCACAGAGGGAGCAGCTGTCTCCCTTGGGGAATGTCACTGCTATTGTTTTTTTGTCTGGATGATGTCTCACTGAGATCAGTGCTCTGAAAATGCTGCTCCTTAGGCTCCTGTGCTGTTTGTCATCCAGAAGCCTTTCACAGACCCTTCTGTCTCCATCCTCTGGAGGTGCTGTCTTACGTCCTTCCAATGGTGTCACGCTCAGAACCGAGCATTAAACCAAGGCCGATGTGGCTGGCTCTGGTGGGTTCTGCTGGGCAGCCTCATTCAAGGAAGCTGTAAGGGGTAAAAATTATGGTTGATCTGAATATTTGAGAGTTGATTTCTGGGATTTAATTACTAAATCCCAATGAATTTCCCAAGTCAGAATGGTTTTTATGGTAGTTTATTTACAAATAGAGAGAAGAAATTAAGGAAATGAGAGTGAGAAAGGGAGAGAGAGAGCTGCTCTGGCCTGGTTTGAACCAGTCAGGAATTCAGAGCCCCAGCAAGAGGTGGGGGTGGGGAGGCCCCCAAAGAATTAAATTTAAAACAACTTACAGCCACGAGGCCTCCTCCACGACGAGGGTACTGTCTCTAGAAAGCCAAGGAAAAGGAGTCCCAAGATGATGGGCCTCTCCAGAGGCTGGTGCCTCCAGAAGAAGCCAAGGAAAGGGAGTCAGCCTTTCACTCACCACGTGACAGTCCAAAGGGAAGCAGTCTGAGATCTATCTCAAGCTCTAGCTCCTCCACGGTCAAGTTCTAAGAGGAAGACCTCCTCACAGGAAGTGACCATGAAATTTCAAGGCAGTGCTTTATGTTACTTCCTGTGCCTTACATGTATCAATAGTGGCTTAAACTTGTCTTTGGCCTGCCCAGGAGGCAGTCAGTTGTTTCTGATTTGTCTCTTGCTAGCACACATAGGTCACAGACCTTCTTCCCTCACACTTAATCCTTACTTGGAGGTGTCTACATTCCTGCTGGCTAAAATTCTAAAGAATAAGTAGGGTGGAGTTAACCTCAATTTCACAAAGCCCAAGAGGGCCTTCATGTTGCACCTTTGGCCTTGCTTTGCAGACCTCTAAAACAGCATATTTTTCCTACAGAATTATTAACCACACATCCCCCATCTGTTGAGGGGAGATTTTTTTTTTAATCCATCATTTGTCCTAGTCTTGCCCCTCTGCCTTTTTAGGAGACCCTTCATTTGTATTCTGGGTTGTGCTTCTCCTTCCAGTTGATGGAATGACAAGTGGCTTTTAACTCTCTTCTCCTTCATTTCTCTATCCAGAAAAATGGGGCTAACGCCTACCCAACCTACTCTAGGAGCCTGGTGAAAAAGGCGACGGCAATAGATGGTGCTCTTGTTCTGTGGAGAGGCAGGCTGGAATAGTCCTAGGACGGACGCCCTGTGGGTCTGTGCGCATCTTGGCTTGTCCTTAAGCTTTGGTACCTCCACACAGCCTTCATACCCACCGATGCCCGAGTCCCCAGCCAAGCCCTCCTCCGGTCTCCCATGGGCCATCGCAAACGCTGCTAAACCATTCTCTTGGCAGTCTGTGTTTTCCCTTTCCCATCCATCCTCCCCAACTGCCACATTGATGCTATTCCTCAGGCCCAGAGCTGCCTCTCCCAGACACTTGGTCGAACTTTAATTTTGATTTCTGTTACTGGGTCAGGAGAGACAGAGCTAGCACAAATGATAATTCTCAATGGGGAGACGAAGTTGGACATTAAATCACCATGATGGGGCCTCACGGGCCCATCGAGCTCCCTTCACATCCATGCTCAATTATAGCTTATAGGACCAGCTGCCAGGCAAGGGGGCAGTTAAATAGTCTAGACATCATTTGAGAGAGCAAAGGTTTTCCCATTTTTACACACATACACAACCTAATAATTAAAGGGTTGTTTTTTTTGCCTAGTCCTCCCCCGTCCACGTGGTAGATGCTTAGCACCTATTTGTTGGGTTGAGAGGGAGCTATAAAATCTGACTGAACACGAGTTTTTGCATAGAATTGATTGGCCCATGACCGGGGCCCGCCATTGTCACTGTGACTCTCGCTTCATTTTCCTAGAGCGACCACCTTTGAAACTTGGGGAAGAGAGCGGGCTTTTTAGTTGGACTAGTGCGGTGGGGCCTGGACGTTCCTGGGCTCGTTAGAGCCTTGCTCTTGTCTCCTCTCTGCCTTTGGGGACGAGGCGGATCTAAAGCTGTGCCCGGGCAGAGCTGCCCTCAGCCCATTTCTAGGCACCTGCTCCCCGTGCCTTGGTAGGCTGCGGTGGGGAGCGGGACGTTCAGACTGTGATCCCATCTTTCTCCATTCCCAGGATGTGAGCACCTCAGAGAATGAATCCAGTGAGGGGGATGGGGACAGCCGAGGCTGTCCTAGAGGACACAAAGATGGGGGATAGACTGTCGAATGCCTGCTCCCATAAGCTGTAATGGAGCTGGGTCTCCCCCGCTCCAGGCCTGGCTGACAGCAACCATTCTCTCTCCTACTGGGGCTTTGTGGTGCCCCTTTTCATAAAACAAATTAATGCAGAACCTTCTAGAGAGTGGTCTGTGCAGAGAAAATAACAAACAGAATGAAACACTTAGTATTTCCATGTTTCCACATTGACCCCTTGGTGGTGGCCACTGTTGTCTTAGGCGTCTGACTGGGCAGTTCTGTGGAGGGCAGTGCTGGGTCCTAGGCTTAGAGACCGTAACATCTCCAGGTCCAACAAGCCGGCGGTGGGGTGTGGGTGCTTGCCTCCTGGCGACATCCATGTACCCCTTTTCCCCCGTGGGCCCTGGCTGGGAGGCTTTACCTCTCCAAGGCAGAAAATGGCCCTTTGCAATCACGGGTTGCCACTTTTCTTGTTTTCACATGCTCGCTTTTGAAAATTCTTTACTTTGTTTTCCAGAAGAGGGTTGGATTTGTCCTTTCATTTGGCTAGACTTTCCCTCTCCCGAGTCGGTGCCCGTGACGTGGCTCGAGAAGGAAGGAAGATGTCCTACCGCAGTCCTGGGAGGGATTGAGGGATTGGTCAGGAAGCAAACCAAACCCAGGGTGAGCAGGGCTCTGCCCATGGCTTCCCAGGTGGTGTTCCTTAGCCAACTCGTGCTCATTTGTGCCTTTCAGAATTTCGATTCTGACATCAGCAGCGTGGGAATCGATGGCTGTTGGCAGGCAGACAGCCAGCGGATCCTCAACGAGGTGATGGTGGAGCACTTCTTCCGACAAGGAATGCTGGATGTAGCTGAGGAGCTCTGTCAGGTAACTGGAAACAAAGGCCTGGGGCTTGATCATTCTAAAGTAGGGCTCCATTGGCCATGGATATTGTCTGTCTTCACTATTTCTACTTTTAGAGCCTGAGCTGGTCCTTACTGGAGAAAAGCTTTTTTTTTTTAAGTTTTTAAATTTATTTTTATTTTGTTCAAGATTTTCTGATTGTGTGTGAATTTTTTTTAAAGTCTTACCTTCTATCTTAGAACTAATATTGGTTCTAAGGAAGAAGAGGGGTAAGGGCTAGGCAATAGGTGTTAAGTGACTTGCCCAGGGTCATACAGCTAGGAACTGTCTGAGGCTAGATTTGAACCCAGGACCTCCCATCTCCAGGCCTTACTCTCTATCCACTAAGCCACCTAGCTATCCCCTGAAAACAATTTTTAACAATTATTTTTCAAATTTTGATAACCTAATTTTCTACCTCTCCCTAGAGAAGGCAAACATGTGGTATTGATTATGTATGTGAATTTATGTAAAACATTTCCATATTGGCCATGTTGCAAAAGAAAACTCAAAAGAATGCTACCCAAATCCAGAGGAAGAACTGTGGGAGCAGAAACGCAGAAGAAAAACAACTGCTTGATCACATGGGCCGATGGGGATATGACTGGGGATGTAGACCCTAAATGATCACCGTGGTGCAAATATCAATAATATAGAAATGGGTCTTGATCAATGGCACATGTTAAACCTAGTGGAATTGTGCATCAGATATGGGAGAGAGTGAGGGGAGGGAAGGGAAAGAACATGAGTCTTATAACCATGGAAAATATTCTAAATCATCTAATTAAATAAAATTAAAAAAAAAAAGAAAACTCCAAACAATAAAAATGAAGAGAGTAAGCAGAGACTGCTTTGATGTGCATTCAGAGCTCATCAGGTATCTCTTTGGAGGTGGAGAGCATTGTCTATCACGGGTCCTCCAGAATTGTTTGGTCATTGTCTTGATCACCAGAACTGCCCAGTCTCTCATAGTTGATCACTGTCACAGTATTGCTGTTACTGTGTATATTGTTCTCCTGGTTTTGCTCATTTCAGTTTGCATCATAGTGTTCGTGTAAGTCTTCCCAGATGCTTCTGAAACTATTCTGCTCATTATTTCTTATAGTATTCCATTGCAGTCATGTATTAGCCAATTCCCCAATTGACAGGCATCACCCTGATTTCTGCCTCTTAACCTGCTCAGAGTTGCTATAAATATTTTTGTTCAGATAGGCCTGCTTTTCTTTGATCTCTTTGGAATATAGGTCAAGAAGTGGTATTGCTGGGTCAAAAAGTTGATAGCCCTTTGGGTGTCCTTCAAATTGTTCTCCACTGTGGTTGGAGCAGTTCATAGCTCCACCAGTTGCATTAATATCCTGATTTTGCCACATCCCCTCTAGTGTGTCATTTTCCTCTTCTGTCATATTAGCTAATCTGTTAAGTGTCAAGTGGCACCTCACAGTTGTTTAGTTTACATTTCTCTAATCAGTAGTGATTTAGGGCATGTTTTCAAGTGACTGTCAACATATTGCTTTGATTTCTTCATCTGAAAATTGCCTATTCTATCCTTTGACTTTCAACTGGGGATGGCTCTCATTTTTACAAATTTTGCTCAATTCTCTATATAACTGAGAAATGAAAAATTTATCAGAAAAACCTGCCATAGAATCCCCCCTTTTTCCTGTTTCTAATTTTGACTGCATTAGTTTTATTTGTGCAAACCCCCTTAAATTTCATGTAATTAAAATTCTTTTACTTTCCTTAATTCATTTTCTCTTGTTTGGTCATAAACTCTTCCCTTCATAGATCTGACAGGTACATTTTTTCCACACTCTCCCCATTTACTTATGATGTCACCCTTTATATCTTAATTCTTTATCCATTTTGGCTTCATCTTGGTATCAACTGTGAGCTGTTAGTCTATGCCTGATTTCTAGCAAATTGCTTTCCAGTTTTCGTCAAATGTTGGATCACTGGAATAGATTAGGCACACAGGCCACGGTAGCAAATGGCCATAGTAATCTAATGTTTGGGAAACACTTTTAAAAGAATCATTATTGATAGTGATTGCTTTTCTCTAGGCCCTTCTACCCACAAGGTCTCTCCGTCTTGTCTTTGCTGTCTGACTGACAAGAGGGCAAAGACAACGAAGTGGGACTGGACTCGGGGCCTGGAGGGGGCTTGTTTTCTTTCCCATTATCTTCTTTAACAACTAAGGTGAAGATGACATAAAAGAGAAAAAGAGGAGAGAAATGAATGCAAGTATTGATCTGTTTTTCTCAATCTGTGGAAATCAGAAAGCTATCTAAAATTTTGCTCCAAATTAGCAAACCTCCCAAAATTATTTTTGTGTTTCATTCTAGCTTAAAAAATTTTTTTTGAACTCTTACCTTCTATCTTAGAATCAATATTGTGTATTGGTTTCAAGGCAGAAGCGTGGTAAGGACTAGGAGAGAGGGGTTAAGTGATTTGCCCAGGGTCACACAGCTAAAAAGTGTTTGAGGTCAGAATTGAACCCAGAAGCTCCAGTATGCTAGGCCTGGCTCTTTATCCATTAAGCCATCTACCTGCCCCTTTTAAGCCTTTTGATTTAGTGTTGTGGTTCTCAAACCTTTTGGTCTCAGGAGTCTTTTTCCCCTCTTAAACATTATCAAGGTCTTCCCAAAGAGCCTTTGTTTTGGGATATCTTTCAGTATTTACCATATAGAAATGAATACATCTTATCATTATTATGAAAATGGTTTTTGGTCTTATGGACCCCCTTGAATGGGTGTCTGAAACCAGTCCAAGTTTGAGAACCACTGATTTGGGAGCTCAACATATTTTACAAACTTGAGCATCTTCTCCTTTCTGAATGGGATAAATTGATAAAATACCTTTACGGGGTAAATAACTTATTTAGAACTAGGATGCAAATAACCTATGATAGGAATGTTTAGCTACTGAAGCTGGACTGCCCCATTTCAATCCTAGATCAAGGAGAACTAGAAGGATGCCTCAGAGAATTTGAGACTTGGGAGTGTTCTGTGTGCTTTTCAGAGGGTACCCTTTTCAACATTTTTTTTTTTAAGACAATGGGGGGGGGGTCAAGTGACTTGCCCAGGGTCACACAGCTGGGAAGTGTCTGAGGCCAGATTTGAACCTAGGACTTCCTGTCTCTAGGCCTGGTTCTCAATCCTCTGAGCTACCCAGCTGCCCCCAACAAAGTTCATTTTAAATTGTCCCTAATTTCTGTTTTCTTTTGCTGCTGTTTCATAGTTCTGACTGTAGATAACAAAGGAACTTTTCTGCTTTGCAGGAATCTGGCCTGTCCATAGATCCAAGTCAAAAAGAACCATTTGTGGAGTTAAATCGAATATTGGAAGCATTAAAAGTCCGAGTTCTGAGACCTGCCTTAGAGTGAGTTACTCAACTTGATTTCTTTTGAATATCTTGAAAAGAGAGGGGGAAGGGAAGTCAAAAAGCATTTGTAGAGCACCCACCCTATTGTCTCATTGGATCCTCTTCCCCACCCCTGGGAGGTAGGTGCTGTTATTGCCCCCATTTTATCCTTGAAGAAACAGACAGACAGGTGAAACTAGTGTCCGAGGAGGCAGCATTGAACTTTGGTCTCCTGACACTCCATGATTTTTGAGGCTGTCTCCCAGCCAGGAGGATTTGGGTTCAAGTTCTTCTTCTGATAAAATCTGACCGAATGCCCTTGAGCAGATCCCCTAATGCGCCCTAGAGATGGCAGGGAGGGGGCCATTGGCCGGCCCCAGGCCTTGTCTCCGCCAAGCCCGGCCTCTCTTCCTTTGCTGTGCCCCAGGCCAGCACACAGCCAGCCCTAAATGCCATTGACTCAGATAGAGAGATACTTCTTGGGGCAACTGAGACACTGAGCCCTGGAACTCTTGTTTTACCTGTGAATTGTGGACACTGTGTGGTATTGATAATTGTGTTTGGTTTCTGGAGAAGAAAGGCTTTCCTGGCCCCTCCCTGGCCTACTTTGTTTCTCCCCCTTCCCCCTTCCTACTCCTCACCAAAAAAGCCCTTGGGGTTCCCGAGGTGGGATTCTTGGTGGCCCTGTTGGGGGGGGGGTGTTAGAGATTATTTGGGGCCCCGGCTGCCACAGCGCTGCTCTTTGAGGGCTTTTCCAGTGCCTCAGTGCCCAGGCCTCTCACAGGTGCTGGCACGGCCAGGATCAGCATGAGCTTGCTCTTGAAATTCCCATTTTCCTGTAATGGGCCCTGGAGCGCCCGGGTGCCTGCCCACCTGGTTGTTTTCTACTTTTGGCATCACCTTTCCTTCCTTCCTTCCTTCCTTCCTTCCTTCCTTCCTTCCTTCCTTCCTTCCTTCCTTCCTTCCTTCCTTCCTTCCTTCCTTCCTTCCTTCCTTCCTTCCTTCCTTCCTTCCTTCCTTCCTTCCTTCCTTCCTTCCTTCCTTCCTTCCTTCCTTCCTTCCTTCCTTCCTCCCTTCCTCCCTTCCTCCCTTCCTCCCTTCCTCCCTTCCTCCCTTCCTCCCTTCCTCCCTTCCTCCCTTCCTCCCTTCCTCCCTTCCTCCCTTCCTCCCTCCCTCCCTCCCTCCCTCCCTCCCTCCCTCCCTCCCTTCCTCCCTTCCTCCCTTCCTCCCTTCCTGGCTTAATTTCCTGCCTTGGGACAGGCAGAGAGATGGATGTTCTGGGTGGCTCCTCCATCAGGCCAGAACTCTAGTATGGCTGGCATTCCTCCCTTCCCCGCACCCCCCATCTCACCTGACAAGTACAACTAGAACTAAGGTTTGAATGGGCCTGGGGTGGTGTGGGCCGAGAGCAGGGGTGGCCAGGCCTTTAGCAGAGGTTGGGGTGGGGGTACATCTCCTCCCCGTTCTGTGCCAGCTTTAAATCTGGGCGTGGCGCCCGGGGCTCTCGTTCTCACCTTATCACCCGGGGCAGAAGCAGAGTTCTCTGAAAGGCTTCCTAACTGCTCCGGAGGAGTCGGATTTTCCAGCTCCCAGACTGCAACTAGCCTGTGTAGGAACTTTGGGAACACACATCCCATGCAGCTCACGGGTGCTCAGGCTCTCTGTTAGCGTGTTCCCGTTCTCCAGGGCAGGCCTCCTCGTGCTCCTGTCCTTGGCCCCCGTCTATAGTAAGCTCCAGGGCGGCTTCTGCACCCCTCCAGACAGCCTGCCTCCTCGCTGTTCTTCCTGCGGTGTCTCCCCCCACCTGAAATTTGTGCAGGAGGCCTTTCCTGCCCCCCACTGCCCGTACCTTTGTCATTATGGTTTCCTTCCTTCCTTCCTTCCTTCCTCCCTCCCTCCCTCCCTCCGTCCCTCCGTCCCTCCGTCCCTCCGTCCCTCCCTCTCTTTGTGGGCTTCTGACTGTGAGTGCTTTGAGGGCAGGCGCCGGTTCTGCCACTTTCTGCACCTCCTGTCCTCGTCATGGGGACTGGCGCTTGGGAAGCATTTAATCAATACGTGGATGACTCCTGCCAATACAGATGGACAGTTGGTCACGGATAGTCTCAGGAAGTGTCCAGGGCCCAGAAGTCCAGTGATTTATCCAGGTTCTCTGGACTCCTCCATGTATGTCTGCCACGCCACACCAGGCTGTCCAGCTTAGGCTAACCTTTCCTTTTCTTTGTTGAGGGATGACTAGCCGTATTCTAGGGACGCCTTGGTTGCTCCTTTACTCCAGTGGTGCCCCGGCCTCTCACTAGGGAAAGCAGTTGCATTGTTCACCAGAAAGGGTGGGAGATACAATCCAGAAGGTTCCAGCCGAGAAAACCACCCCTCCATAGAGTTAGGATATTTGGCTAAAGTAATTTAAATTCAGCTTAATCTCTTCTGGCTGGTGGCCACTATCAGAGGGTAGCGGGATGGGCTGTTTCAAGATAAGGAACAAAAAGTCCAAGAGCCCAGAGTTCTTTCAGTCTTTCCTCCCCAGGACAGATTTGCTTTGGGACCTTCTATGAGTTACTTTGTCACGTCCTGGTTCAGCTTATTTATCTCTAGCTGGGAATGAGTAGTTCCTAAAAAACAAATATGGTTTCAGCTAAGGTTGCATGGTTTGAAGTCTTCCAGCAGATAAAAAAGAATAGCTCTTTGACTCTGCAGAGGAAATAGCTGTTGAATGCCCCAGTGGAGCTGTGCTCACCCCATCACAGTCTAGCTACCCTTTCTCAACCTGTTGGTCTTGGCATCGGTCTTCCCGAAGGCCTCCCTTTTGTTGTTCATTTTCATGTGTCCAATTCTTCATAGCCTTATTTGGAGTTTTCCTCCTTAAGCTCATTTTACATTTGAGGAAACTGAGGCAAACAGGATTAAGGCTGCTCAGGGTCCTATAGCTAGGAAGTGTTGGAGACTGGATTTGAACTCATGAAGAAGAGCCTTCTTGGTTCTGTGCTCTGTCCACCTTGCCAACACCAGCTGGCCCAGATTCTCCCTAAAGGATCTCTTTCCAACATCCCAGGGGCCTCCCTATAGCTGGGCTTTTTAATTCCATAGGTATCCATGGGCATCAGTCCATCTGTCTGTTCTTTTTCACATAACCGGATGACTTGCTTTTCCCATAGACTTCCTGGAGAATATCTTTATAGCATTTTTGTGTTAGATAAATAGCTAGAAGTCTTATGTGTTGAGGGCTCAATGGTTCAGAGTGTTTCATATTTCATTCAACAGAACCATTGTGAAGTGCATTCCTTTTCCAAAGAGCTGGCTTTAGATAGTGTCCTTAGTTGCAGTTGTCATTTTTGAGGTCTGCCAGAGTCCTATCTTTGTTTATGGGAGAAAATACTAACATGATGCCAGTCCTCTAATCTAAGCAGATGAACCTGTTCTCTTGCTCCCTTGGGTGGGACTTACTGGACAGAACTGGTAATGAGCCCGTTGTCTTCTAAAGACCCAAACTAGTTTTGGAGAAAGAATAAAAATTCATTTGGGTCTCCAGAGGATAAGGAGCTCAGATTTAACCTTTCCAGAATTGTCCACAATTATATTTAGAAACATAATCTTAATTGGCAACAGGAGTTTTAAATTATGTGTTCTCTCCTATGCTGTCACTGGAGCGGAGTGGCAAAAAATTGTCCCTACCCTCAAAGAACTAGTATTCTGATGAGGCAGAGCCATGCACATAAAAGGCACATGCAGAGTAAACAAGGGCAGCTTTAGCACCCTTGTCAGATGGTGTGAGGAAGAAGGTGGGATTTGAACAGACAAGGCAGCAGAAATATGAGAGATCCTGGAGGGAGAAGGAGAGCATGCCCAGCAGGGGGAGGTGGCAGCCTGTCCAGAGCCACCCTCAATAGCTGAGTGGACTGACTGCCAAGAGACTTAAGGCAAGAACAGCAGTTAGAAGGCTGTGTCTTTGATTTGGTGAGAGATAATGAGGGTCTGGACTATGGCAATAACGATGTTTCAGAGATAGAGTGAAGATAGAAATGTCTTGGGAATGGAGGTGCTGAGTGGAGGGTGGTCTCCTCCATCTAGTAACAGGGAAGTGTAAGGGATCAGGATGTAAGGAGAGATGGGACCTGACCCGCTTCCCATGCAAGATGGCAGAATTGTCCATCTGGAAAACGAGGTACACATATTCACGGAGGAAGAGAACTCTTTGCAAAGTTGAATAGGCCAAATGGAAAAGGAAGAATACAAAAAGCACACTCAAGAAAATCCTGTTTTAAAAATTAGAATTGGGCAAGTGGAAGCAAATGACTCCATGAAATATTAAGAAGTAATCAAAATCAAAAGAATTTTTCATTTAATAAGGGAAAATGTGAAATATCTTATTGGGAAACAACCAACCTGGAAAATAAATCCAAGAGAAATGATTGAACTACTGTGGGGAACTAAGAAATTAAATCCCCCAAGACTACCTAAAAGCAATGATCCAAAAACAAAACAACTTAGACATTATCTTTCAGGAAATTATAAAGGAAAAGTGCCTTGATATTTTAGAACCAGAACTTGAAAGTCAACCCAGTCACCTCCTAAAAGAGATCCCCAAAAGGATAACTCCCAGGAATATTTTGGCCAAATTCCAGAACCCCTAGGTTGAGGAGAAAAGCAGGAAAAAAAGAAACAGTTAAAATACATGGAGCCACAGTCAGGATAACCCAAAATTTAGCAGCTTCTACATTAAAAGATCCTCAGAGGGCCTGGAATATGGTATTTCAGAGGACAAAGGAGCTAAGACTACAACCAAGAATCAGCAGAACTGAGCATAATCCTTCAGGGGAAAAGACAGGTATTCAGTGAAATAGTGACTTTTCAAACATTGCTGATTAAAAGACCAGAACTAAAGGGAAAATTGACTCTCAATAAGGAAAAACAGGAAAGAGAAATCAAGACCTTCAGTGAAGTTAAATTATTTACATCCCTACATGCGGAGATGATTCTAGTAATGTCAAAGAACTTTGTCATTATTAGAGAGCACTTACAGAGGGCAAGGGTATGGAGTTGATTATCATGGGATGATATAAAAAAATAAAATTAAGGCATGAGAAAGAGGAGTCCATTGGGAGGAGAGGGAAGGGAAAACTAGATGGGGTAAATTATCTCATAAAAGAGGCATGAAAGAGCATTTATAGTGGAGGAGAAGTTGGACCTTTCTTTTATTGGAATTGGCTCAATAAGGGAAGAATATGCACAATCAATTGGGTATAGAATCTATCTTACTCTTCAGGATAAGAGGAGAAGGAGATAAGAGAATGGAAGGTGGGGCTCATAGAAAAGAGGACAAATTGGGGGATGTAGTGGTCAGAAACTAAATGGGGAAACTGGATGGAGAATAATAAACAGCAGTCATAATGGTGCAAAATTATTTTATAAGTCTCTAATAAACTTGTTACTTAAGTACATAGAGAAATGAGCTGGAATATATAAGAATACAAATTATTCCTCAGTTGATAAATGATTAAAGGCTGTACATAGACAATTTTCAAAAGTAATTAAAACTTCAGTCATGCAAAAAAAATGTTCTAAATCACTATTAATTAGAGAAATGCAAATAAAAACAACTCCAAGATCCTATCCTACACCTATCAGAGTGGCTATTACGACAGAAAAGGAACGACAAAACTTGCATGGGAAAGCTGGGACGTGAATGCATGGTTGGGGGAGTTGTGAACTGATTGTCTTTCTAGAGAACAATTTGGACCTGTGCCCAAAGGGGGCGGGGGACATAACAGTACATCCCCTTTGACCCAGCAATACAGCTGCTAGGTTTGTATTCCAAAGAGATGAACAACAAAAAGGGTGTAAGGGCGTGTGTACAAAAGTATTTAAACCAGCTTTTGGGGGGGCAAAGATTTGGCAAGTGAAGGGATGGCCATCATTTGGGGAATCGCCCAGTAAGTTATAGTATGTGATTATAACGGAATACTATTGTGCTGTAAGAAATGACAAGCAGGAGGAACTCGGAAAAACCTGGAAAGACATGAATTGGACAAGTGTGAAATAAGCAGAACCAGAAGAACATTGTACACAGTGACAGCATACTGTATAGGGAACAACTGTGAACAATTTAGCTACCCTCACCAATACAGTGATCTAAAACTATCCCAAAGGACTCGTGATAAAAATGCCATCTGCATTCAGAGAAGGAACTGATGGAGTCTGAATCCAGACCAAAGAAAACTTTTTTCACCTTCTTAATTTTTTTTGAGATTCCTTCCATAAATGTATTAATGTGGAAAAATGTTTTACAAAGTGGCACATATAAAATCTATATGAGATTGCTTACTATCTCAAGGAGGGGTTGCAGTGGAGAATTTAAGACTCAACATTCTCTTTAAAATGTTGGAAATTTATTTTTAAATATAATTGGCCAAATAAAATAAAATCCAATTAAAAAAAGTGAAGCGAGCTCTTTGCTTTGGACAAATCTAAAGTGTCAAGTTGAACAAATTTGTTTAAATGAGCCTTGGCAACAGGTTGGGTGTGGGGTGAAAGATAGTGAAGTGTGGAGGACGACACTGCGGTGGTGTGATGCAGGACTAAGAGAAGGCTTGGGGGAGAGGGAAAGAGAATTAGTTCAATTTTGGACATGCCGAGTTTAAGATGTGTGCTGGATAGTTAGTGTGAGTTGCCTGAGAGGCAGTTGGAGATGTGACCCTGCAAGTTTGCTGAGGCCAGTGCTGGATTACTAGCATAGAGATGATTCAGTTTGTGGGAGCTGAGGAGGTCACCAAGTTAAGTACTGTAGAGGGAGGAGAGAAGAGGGCCTGGGTCAGAACCCTGTGGGAAACCCTTTGTTCATATCCTTTGACCACTTATCTGTTGGGGAATGTTTTTTGTCTTGTAACATCTATTAATTATTTATCTACCTTGGGCCTTATCAGAGAAATTGATACAGATTTTTTTTTCCAATTCAGTCTCTTCCTTTCTTATCCTAGGTGCATTAATTTTGTTTATATAGAACCTTTTTATTGTCGTGTACTCAATCTACCTGTTTTGTTTCTTTTTTCCATGTTTGGCTAAGTATATACTTCTTACTCAATAACTATGAGATACATCCTCTACTTCTATTTAGTTTTATAATAGTATGTTCTTTAATATTAAGTCATTTTATCTATATATTGTGGAGCATTGTGTAAGGTTGTTGCCGTAAGCCTGGCTTTTCTGCCAGAATGCTTTCCGGTTTTCCTAGCAGAGTATATCAAACAGGGGGTTCTTTTCTAAGTAATTTATGTTTTCTAGTTTATCAAATCCTGGGTCCCTGTGTTTCATTGGTTCTGATTTCCCTTTATTTCGTCTGTTCTATTGACTTACCCCTCTCCTTTTTACTTATTACCATGTGGTTATGATTACTCCTGCTTTATGAGTTTGAGGTCTGCAAGCACTAACCCCCTTGCCCGTATCCTCTCTTTTTTTACACATTTCCTTTGACTTTCAAGATTTTTTAAAAATGAATTTTATTGTTTTATTGAGTTACGTAAAACAGAGCTGTCAGCTACTCTTGTGCCTGGGAACCAAATTAAAATGTCATTAGGAAATATTTTAACAATCAATAAAAATACAGTAGAACCAATGATAGCATTAATTTGTGGTTTTCACAGTTAATATGCAACCCAAAGGAATCTGTGTATATCTTTTTTTTTTTAACCCTTACCTTCCGTCTTGGAGTCAATACTGTGTATTGGCTCCAAGGCAGAAGAGTGGTCAGGGCTAGGCAATGGGGGTCAAGTGACTTGCCCAGGGTCACACAGCTGGGAAGTGTCTGAGGCCAGATTTGAACATAGGACCTCCCTCTTTGGCCTGGTGCCATCCATTGAGCCACCCAGCTGCCCCTCCCTTATATATCTTTTAAACCCTTACCTTCTGTCTTAAAATCAGTACTAAGTATCAATTCCAGGGCAGAAGAAGGGCGAGGGTTAGGCAGGTGAGTTTAAGGGACTTGCCCAGGGAGAGGCAGTGTCTGAGGCCCAATTTGACCTCTCACCCCCAGGCCTGGCTCTCAAGCGAGTCGCCCTGGAGCCATCCTTCAGTATTCCTTTAGTGGCTCCTGTTTCTGTGACGTCACTGCCATGAAATATCCCGGACAGCAACTGCTTAGCAGCCTGCTGGCCCTCCCCAGCCCCTGGAGCTCGGCCTGGCAGGCCCCAGGTGTACCCTGTGCTTCCCAGCCTCCTCCCCCCCGCACTGGCCCCAAGTTCCGGTGTGGCCTCACACACTGACCTGCTCGCAGGAGCCTGGGCAGGGCCCGTGCCCTCTTTCCTTGGTTTCTCGGGGTGTCTGGCCCGAAACCTGCCTCCTCCCCTCCGAGGCCCCCCCCCACACACACACACACACTGGCCCCAAGTTCCGGTGTGGCCTCACACACTGACCTGCTCGCAGGAGCCTGGGCAGGGCCCGTGCCCTCTTTCCTTGGTATCTCGGGGTGTCTGGCCCGAAACCTGCCTCCTCCCCTCCGAGGCCCCCCCCCCCCACACACACTGGCCCCAAGTTCCGGTGTGGCCTCACACACTGACCTGCTCGCAGGAGCCTGGGCAGGGCCCGTGCCCTCTTTCCTTGGTATCTCGGGGTGTCTGGCCCGAAACCTGCCTCCTCCCGGCGTGCTGGAGGGGAGGTTTTCCCGCCCTCCGGCCTCAAGTGGTGTCTTTGGCAGTTTGGCTGCGGCTCTGCCTCTCCGACGCCCTCCTCCGCCTTGTCTGCGGCGAGGAGAGGGCAGGCTCCCTGCCGCGGACGCTGGACGCTGATGCTCTGCCAGCGCCGGCCGGCCTTCCTGGGGCCGTTGCCCACGGGGAGGGTCGCCCAGGGCTGGCTGTACTGCTCGATCCCTGAGCTGAGGGTGTGTCGCTGATAGGACTGCAGATTCCGGCCCGGATTCACCTGGTCTGACCGGCGCAATGGGGGGTGCTGAAGGCTAGCCGTGGAACGGACCGTCAGGCTTCAGGAGGGATCTGACCAGACGCAGGACAGAAGCGGCCGTCCTGGAGTGGCTCTAGAACGCCTTCTGCTGGCACCATGTGTTCAGATTTTAAAACCCTGTCGGGGAGGAGGGGTGAGGGCTAGGCAATGGGGGAGAAGTGACTTGCCCAGGGTCACCCAGCTAGGAAGTGTCTGAGGCCAGATTGGAACCCAGGACCTCCCGACTCTGGTACTTTATCCACTGAGCTACCTCAAAATGCTTTTTTTAAACATTTATTTTTTATTCTTCCTTTTCCCAACCTCCCATCCCCCACTGAAAGAAAAAGAAAAGAAAATCCAGAGTCTTGTATCAGATGAGCCCCTTCCCCCAACGGCAGCGCTTGGGGCATTTGTTCCTTTGGAGCGCAGCCATGGCAACAGCTAGGGGGCAGGGATGGACCAAGGGAGAGGTTGTGAAGGTGGGGATGGAGGTGCAGCAGGGAAGCAGCGGGGCAGGAGCAGGCCTGGAGTGCCCCCGAGGGGTGGGGGAGGAGACGCCCTGAGAAGGCTGGCAGAGCCCCCAGGACTGGCCCAGACGGGCAGCCTCCCACACTGGTCCTGCGCTGGCCAGGACGCAGCGTACGTGTGTGGCGGATCCAGCCAGCCTACTTGCGTCATTTCCTCCACCTTCCTTCAGCTCATGAGCAGGAGCAGAAGCAGCGGCTGCTGGGAGGGATTCCAGAGGGCGGCCGGCCGGCCAGGAGAGGGGAGCCTGGCTCGGACCACTGAGGCAGGACGGCCTGCGGAAGGCTGCAGGTGGCGAGGCCCGAGGGGAGGCGGAACGACAGCTGGTGAACCAGAAAAAGGAGCTTCAGCGGTCGGGAACCCGGGGGGCCGGCAGAGGATGGCGGGGTCCCCGCGTGCAGCCACGGGGGGGCGGGAAGGGCACGGGGATCTGGGGATGGAGAGCGCAGGAGCCATGCAGGGGGCTAATGCAGGAAGAGGGCCCGCCGGCCGCCTCTGCTGCCCAGGGCCGAGGGCCCAGGCGGACTCCGGCTCCCCCGTCCTGACCACGAGTGAATCGAGGACCCGGGACGGCCATCCGGACACAGGAGAAGCTTTAAGAGGGGGGCTAGTTTGTCCCTGTGAGCCCGCGGGAGGCCTGGGCAGCCTGGGCTTGGGAGCGATGGGAATAGAGCAGCACCGGGCGGCGGGGAGCCAAGGACGAGGGCAGCGAAGGGATGGGCACCGGGCGGACAGGCCCGTCCTCCCCCTGCTGGGCGGGTCCAAGGTGCGCTTGTGGGTGCTGCTCTCCGGGGCTGGCGCCATCGTCCACTCTGATTGCCGAGGCTCCCAACGGAGGCGTTCACACTTGCTCACGTCAGCCTCTCCCTGGGAACCGTGGGATGGATGGAGAGTCGCCTCGAAGAAGCAGGAGGTGCCGGCATTCTCTAGAGAGGCGGCGGGCGGACGGGGGTACCTGGGTTCTGGGACTGGCCTTCTGCCTCTTGTACCAGGGCTGGCTGCAGCCTGTCTCTCCCTCTGCCTGGGGCTGCGAGCTGCCTGAAGCAGAGCCCCAGGACACAGTGTGGGTGAGGGAGAGAGCCGGCGGGGGTCATTCAGGCTAATGCTGGCCGGTGCCCCTTTGGGGCTGGCCACGGACTGCTGAGAACGCGGCACCCTGAAGCTGCCCGTGGAGCCTCGGGGGTCGGCTCTCCCCACGAGTGGCCGCCAGAGGGACTGGTATGAACCTCCTTGGGCTCATTTCTGCCCTTGTGATGGAGGTCTGTGAGCAGCAGCAGCAGGAGAAACAGCCTGGAGGAGGAAGGAGCCGCTGCAGAGGAACAGAGCTGATCGGAAAGAGCCGGGTCTGCTCCCTCCGAGAGGAAGGGCCGAGGAGGCACGTGTGGCTGCTCTGAGAACCGGAAAGAGGGCCGGAGCCTGGAGGTGGCCCCGAGTGAAGACGGAGAAACAGTAAATTTTACAAAGGGGTCTCACGTGACCAGCCATCTCCAAGCCCGATCATGTGTGTGAGTGTGTGTGCATGTGCGTGTGCGTGTGTGTGTGTGTGAGTGTGTGTGCACCCGCGCTCCCCATGTCACACTTGGCCCTGCTGCCAGCGTCCTCGCTTCTAGTCCAGTTCGGGGTCCTCGCAGTGTCTCTTTCCTGAGCCGCTCTGATTCGTCGGACTCTGACCTCCGTCGGTCCGGATCCCAGGAGGATTTTCCAGATGCCAAGAGTCCTCAGCACTGCGGGGAGGCCTCCGAGTGATGCGGTGCACAGCTTCAGAAGGGAGATCCTTTGCTTTAAAATACGGTGTGGGGGAGGCAGGCACGGAGCAAGATGGCGGTTTAGGAGCAGGGAAAGCTGAAAGCGCTCTGACAAGCCTGGGACAAATCCCTGGAAGCCAGCACGGGAGACAGAAGCAGCAAGCAGCTTTCAGAATTCCCAGACCACAGGCAAAAAGAAAGAAAGAAAAGGACTGGGAAAATGAGCAAACAGCAGAAAAACACTTAACTCTCAAAAATTTCTCTGGGGGCAAAGAGCAAAGCACATCCGGGGATGGTGAGATCCAAGCAACCACATGCAAAACTTACCCCCAAAATGGGAAGAACTTAAAAGGAAATTCAAAACTCAAACAAGACAGGTGGAAGAAAAATAGGAAAAAGGAATGAAAGTAATACAAAAAGAAAATAATAGCTTAAAAAGCAAAATTAGTCAGCTGGAAAAAAGAGGTACAAAAATCCAGTAAGAAAAGAGTGCCATGAAAAGTGGAATGGACCAAATGGAAAAGGAGGTTCAAAAGACCATGGAAGGAATTCAGTCTAAAATCCACACCCAGAACATCCACTGATGTTAAGTGACGTCTGTGACGGGGTGACCCAGTGCCTTGATTGCTGATCAGGACCAGACCCTCTGCATCGTCTCCGCTTCGCTTCTCCCCTCTTCCCTGGAGGACCCCAGCCCCGCGCCTGCCCTGTTCTGTGGTTTGGTCTGAGGAGTGGTCCCTCCTTTCCCTTCCCCACTCTCATCTCCTCCTCCGTCCCTCCAGCTCAGGAGCCGCCCCTGCCCCAGACCTCCTCTCCCCTCCGGATCCTAACATGTTTCCACCCAGCCACGTCCTGGGCCATCTTTACAACCAGACATGCCTCGTTTATCCTTCCCAGCCAGTGAGCGGCGTTTTCTCTTTGGGCCCTGTTTTTCTGAGCTTGTTTTTAGCCATCCCCGTCCCGTGTCCCCCGTATACGGGCCTCTTGTCTCCCCTTCCCCTCCTTTCTGCGCCAGCGCCCGGCCTTCCGGCCCAGCATCCTTCCATTCACCCTCTCCCGTGGCATCACTGCCCGGGACTGGGCCAGGAGCCTTCGGCCTCCGTGGAGCCCAGCGTGGGCTGCCCCCTCCGCACTGAAAGCAGACGGAGCCCTGTGTGTCCGGCCATCGGCGAGCTCCTGGCTCTGCCGGCTCTTACCGTGGTCCAGGGCAGGGAGACGGAAGGGTGGGCGGCTCATGTCTGCGCCTCTTTCTTAGAGGGCTGCCAGTGTCCGATGATTTCAGGCTCCCGACAGCTCGGAGAGAGAAGCTCTATTATTATGCCCATTCCATAGATGAGGAAACTGAGGCAGACGCTGGCTCCAAGACTTGCCCAGGCTCACCCAGCTTAAAAGCGCTCCCAACCGTTTGAACTCGGGCCTCCCTGACTCGGGCCCGGTCTGTGGCCTCAGGTGTGGCGATCGCCGTCTGGGCCTTCAGGAGCTTGTTGGTCACCTGAGCGTGGCCAGTGAGAGGCGCTCCAGAGCTCCGGCTTCTGCCAGGGGCTCCTCCTTGGTCAGACGCCCTGAGGGCGCCCAGCGGGTGAGGGCCAGGCCAGGCTCCAGAGCGGGCAAGCGTGGCTCTGCGCCTTCAGTCAGCAAATCCCTTGTCAAGGCGTCCTGGGTGCCGGCCGGGGGCTGCCTGTGCCCCGGGACCAAGGCAGGCTGCCGGCGCGGTGCTGACGCGTCGCTCCCAGGAAGATCCAGCCCCGAGGTTGGCTCTTCTGTTTCACGGTTGGTCTTAGACAAGGCTCATGGCGGGCCAAGTGAGCGTCTGGGTGGAGCGGTCGCCCTGGAGGTGGCCTGGGTTCCCATCTAGCTGTGTGACCCTGGGCAAGTCACTTAAGCCCCATTGCCCGGCCCTCAGCTCTTCTGCATGGTTTGCTGCCCTTTTAAAGAGCCCCCTTTGGGCTCTGGGGATCGGCGCAGGTGCCGGCCGGCCCACCAGGGGGCAGCGCGCCCCTTCTCCTTCCGGAGTGCTGTTGGACAGGCTGACTGCGACTACCTGACGCGTCCTCTTCCTTCCCTGCAGATGGGCCGTGTCCAATCGGGAGATGCTCATGGCCCAGAACAGCTCCCTGGAGTTCAAGCTGCACCGACTCTACTTCATTAGCTTGTTGATGGGCGGGACGGCGAACCAGCGCGAGGCCCTGCAGTACGCCAAGAATTTCCAGCCCTTCGCCCTGAACCACCAGAAAGGTAAGGGGGCCTCCGTCCCTCTCCCGGGCCCGGTCAGTCAGAGGCGCGTCCTCCATCCCTTCCTGGCCTCCTCCTTTCCGGCTTGGCCACAGCTCCGAGACACAAGGCAGGGGCGAGGCGAATGCAATGGGGCCACCCGGCCACCCAGCGGAACCCACGTCCTCCCCCACGGGGGACCGGCCGCCCGTCCCCTTCCCTTTCCTCCCTTTGGCGGCTCCAAGTCCCTGACAGGCCTCCCGGACGCCTTTGGAGCTGCCCTCTGCCTCCGGCCCCTCTCCGGCGGCCTTTGCTGCGGCGCAGGCCCTCCTCGTGGGCACACAGACGGTCCGGGCCCTGTCCGAGGCCTCTTCGTGGGCGTCCCCTCGCCGCAGCCCTGCCTCTCTCCTCCCTCTCCGGAGGGCCCAGGCCTTGGGTCTTGGCCAGGCCCTCCCTCCCCAAGTGCCTGTTAGGCCTCTTGAATTCGGACGCCCCAATAGAACTCTTTCTCCCCCTTGGCTGAGGCTGCTGAGGACCCGTCGTCCTTCCTGCTGCCCACTGGCTCCCGGCCCGCCCCCTCGGGCGCTCTCCCCAGAGCCCGGCCCCTTCAGCCAGCTCTCCCGGCTGCCCCCGCCTGGCCGCTTTGGACCGTTCCCATTTTCCCCTTTCCCCGTCTGTCTCCTGACTGAGCGGCCGGGCCCTTCCAGGGCTCGGCCCCACGCGTGGAGGCTCCTCCCCAGGCTCCTGCCTCCTGGCTTCCTGCGGGCCTCGCTCCGTCTCTGCTCCTTCCTGCCTCCCGGAACAGAGGGCTTCCCCTCTGAGGGGCCGCGGGCACGGCGTGCTTCCCCATGGCGCCCCGGGAGGGCCCGCCGGCTCGTTGGCTCTGACGAGCTCACAGAGCAGGCGCGAAGGGCCCGCTGACGAGGGATCTGAGGGTGCCTGAGGGAAGGAGCGCCCGGGCTCAGCCAGCCAGGGAGGGAACGTGGCCCGAGGAGTGGAGTCGGGAGGGAGCCTCTGGAGGCCCAGGCGTGCGCGAGGTCGGGGGATCTGGGGGCCTCCAGGGCCGGGGCCGACCTCCGGCTGGACGCGTCGGAGCGTGCGCGCGCGCCCATCGAGGCCTGGCACAGAAAACCTTTCTCCTCCCCGGGAGGATCCGCTCGGCTCGCCGTGCTTCAGAAGGCCCCGACGAGGGAAGGCGGGAAGCTCGGAGCCGCCCCAGAGCCCGTGTCGGGCTGCTGACGCTGCTTTTGTCCCTCAGACATCCAGGTGCTGATGGGGAGCCTGGTGTACCTGCGGCAGGGCATCGAGAACTCGCCCTACGTGCACCTGCTCGATGCCAACCAGTGGGCCGACATCTGCGACATCTTCACCCGGGACGCCTGTGCCCTGCTCGGGCTGTCGGTGGAGTCGCCGCTCAGCGTCAGGTGCGGGGGAGCCCGGGCTCGGGTGGCTCGGGGCGGCGTTGGGGCCTCCGGCCCGCCCTTCCCAGGGGCCCGCAAGCTCACCCCGCCTCAGGCTTGAGCTGCTCTGGGAGTGTCGGGGGCTGCCCGCTTGGTGCCTCTCGTGCTCGAATCACAGAGCGAGCTGGGAGTCGGAGGTGCCTTCTTAGTGTGAGCCCAAGAGTGGCGGCACCCCGGGAGGGCCTCTGGGCGGACCCAGCGGCTGGAGATCCCGGAAGCTGTGCCCGGCAGGGCTGGGGTTCCTTGGGGGGCAGAGAAGGGGGCGGGCGCCTGGCGCTTCTCTGAAAAGTGGAGCTAAAGCCCAGGACGGCAGGGAGTGGCGGGAAGAGCTGCCGCCTCTCCAGGCCAAGAACCCGGGTTCTAATGTCGCTGTTCCACTTAGCCCGAGGCTGCTTCCCTGCGGCCTCGGGCTTCCCTCCCTTCTCTGGGCGATGTAAAAGGCGGCTCGGGTCCCTGGGGGTCACGTCCCCGCCCGGTCAGCAGGTGCACACAGCATCTGCTGTCGCTCCTGGGTCGCTGCTGCCGAGGGGCTTCAGAATCCACTGAAGACTCGCGGGGTCCCGCTCTCCCTCGGGGCTTCCCCCGCCTTTGGTCCCAGCGAGGACTGCAGGGCCTCGAGGCGGGTCTCACTGGTGTCTCCTCTGTCCCCGGCAGCTTCTCGGCGGGCTGCGTGGCCCTGCCGGCTCTCATCAACATCAAGGCGGTGATCGAGCAGAGGCAGTGCACGGGCGTGTGGAACCAGAAGGACGAGCTGCCCGTGAGTCCAGGCTCGCCGCCCCCCCCCCCCCCCCCAGCCTCCTGGGATAGGCGTGAAGGAGGCGAGGGTGGAGAGAGAGGAAGGAGCGGAGGCTGCTGGGAGCTCACGGCAGAGTGTGAAGGAGGCGAGGGTGGAGAGAGGAAGGAGCAGAGGCTGCTGGGAGCTCACGGCAGAGTGTGAAGGAGGCGAGGGTGGAGAGAGAGGAAGGAGTGGAGGCTGCTGGGAGCTCACAGCAGAGTGTGAAGGAGGCGAGGGTGGAGAGAGAGGAAGGAGCAGAGGCTGCTGGGAGCTCGCAGCAGAGCATGAAGGAGGCAAGGGTGGAGAGAGAGGAAGGAGCAGAGGCGAGGGGAGGCGCAGCATATCTGACCTCCAGCAGCTGCTCGGCTTCATCTCTCTGTGTTTTGTTTCTAAACAGATTGAAGTGGACCTCGGGAAAAAGTGCTGGTACCACTCTATATTTGCCTGTCCCATTCTTCGCCAGCAGACGACGGACAACAATCCGCCCATGAAGCTGGTCTGCGGCCACATCATCTCCAGAGATGCGCTCAACAAGATGTTCAACGGCAGCAAGTGAGTGTCCCGAGGGGCCGTGGGAGCCGGGGCGGCGGGGGGTGGCGAGCTCGTGCTGGCCTCCTGGGGTTGCCTTCTTCCAGGGCCACACATGCAGTGCGAGCCCAGGCCGGGCCCTTCGTCCCTTGGGCCTTTGGCGGCCCCGGGGGCTCTGTCCGTTGGGTTTGCTCCGCCCTCTTCCCTGTAAAGGAGGAGGCTGGTGGCCCCCCGACCCCTTGTGTGTGGCGGCCGTTTGGACTCTGGCGCAGCCGTGAGTTCCTTTCGGCCGAGTGTGCGCACGGAGGTACGGGGGTCGGGCTTCCCTCGTCGAGGCGTTCCAAGTTCGTGCCAGGCCATTTTCACCTTGTTGGTGAAGGAGGCTGGCCGAGCCTCTCCTAAGCAAAGCTCCTTCTCTGGGGCCCGTGGGATCCAGCCGCCTGGCCCCACGAGCGCAGACCCCCCCCGGTGACCGTGTCCCTCTGTCTCTAGATTGAAGTGTCCCTACTGCCCGATGGAGCAGAGCCCGGGAGACGCCAAGCAGATCTTTTTCTGAAGAGGAGACTCGCAGCAGTCTGTCTGTAAGGGAGCCCCGGGAGCGCTGCAGGGGCGCTTCCGAAGACCCGACCGCACTCGTTGTATGGACGCCGCACACCGTGGACTGCTGGGCCGCTCGAAGCCGGCGCTCAGCCCTGGCTGTGTCCACGCCGCAGAGGGCGCGGGCTCCCGGCCGACCTCCCGCAGGGCTTCGTTGTACTCTTGGTCTTCGTTTCTGATCAAGTCAATACACCAGCACTTGTCATTCAATGCCGGTTTTTGTACTTCATTCTATGGTGATTTTTTACTTTTTAAGAGCAGAAATGAGGAATCGCCCTCCCCTGTGTTGAATACTTCTCCTGCTTTTACTCTGTCAGCCTCTTCTTGGTGATTCTCATCTCCGAAGAATGTTTGTGAAAGTTTTATTTCCTGTTCTGTGTACATAATTAAAAACACTTCAGAAAACGTTTGATAAATTGAATAGTGCTTATAAAATGCATTTGTATTTTTTGCTTAAAGAAGAAAACAAGCTGTGATATATTCAGTGTCTGCTTTCAAGTGTTTCCTTCTGCCCCTTCTCCTGGCAACTCTTGTAGACGTCAGACATGCATCCACGGATGTCCGTCATCTGTCTGTCTGCCTGTCTGTCCGTGGCCCTTCCCAGGGCCGACGGTTGGACTTCCACCTCCGGCTTTGCCGTCATCTGCAGCCTGGCTGGGGCCTACGAGAGATGCTTATTTGAAGAAAACTCCATATGAGGGTTTAGGAAGTCAGAGCCCTGCAGGGGACGGGGCTCCCCGGATCCTTGAACGCCTGCCTCGAGAGGTGGCTTTCCAGGGCCCCGTGGGTCGTGGCCAGCCCCGAGCCGGCCGCTTCTTCGCTGGCCCTTTGGGGGGTGCGTGTCCGGCTGTAGGCTGCAGTGCTCAACGTGCATCGACTGAGAAGCCGGCCAGCGTCCTCGAGCCCCTCAGTCCATCTGCTGGTCGCCGTTTGTGTTTTAGGCGTCCTTCCCTCACGCTCTTCCCGATGCGGCCTGGCCCTTCTCTCTCGGGAGGCCCCCTTGGATGCGCTGCTCATCTGCCCGCGGCGTGGAAGGTGACCGTGAAAGAGCTTTGTTTGTCCGGCGTTCTCTGGGCGGAGCAAGCGCCCACGGCACCGTGGTAGCGTTTCGGAAGCTCTGTTTTCTTGGACTCGGAACTGGGCATCGATGCAAGAACTTCCTGAGGCGTGAAGAAGGAGGCAGACAGACAGGGCACCCTCTTCAAGCTTGACTCTCGGTGCCGTCCGAGGCACCGCGTGAACCCCCGCCGGGAACCCCTGGGCCGTGCTTGGGCCTCTTCTGCGGGGTGGCCCTTGGTGCCCACCCATTCTCCCGCTGGCTGTGGACCTTGGATGGCCCTCACGTTCACGTGGACGAGATCCGACACCGGCAGATGGCATCTGGGCCACCGTTGGGGGCCGGCCCGGAGCAGCTCCTTGCCTTTGGGGTCTGCGGGGTCTGCTTGTTCCCTGGGCAGGTGGAGCCCCCGCCAGGCTCCTCCTCGGACTTCCCCTTGAGTTCGTGGGAACCCAAGAGTGCCTGAAGAAGGGGCTCGGACGCTCCGAGCAGACACTGGCCGTCGGCAAGACCATAAGCCATAGACCTGCCGCAGACTGTTCTTTGTCTCAGCGCAGGACGTTCTGGTAGACTTGTAGCTCGCAAAGCTTACGTTGAGAAGCGACTTCACTAGAGCGTCTGGATGTGACTTTCCATCCCCCCTCCGGCCCCCCGGGCGGGGCAGCGTGGGCGCCCCCAGGGGAGCCAGTCAGCGCGGGGGTAAAGCGCGTGTCCATTCGCTCGAGACGACGCGCGGCCGAGCTTTTGTACCTGGTAACCAAAGAAGACGAGGGGCAGCAGGCGCGAGATGGCTCCTCCTCAGGGTAGCGGCGGGGGCGGCCTCCTGCCCAGCGGATGCTCAAGGTTCCCTATGGGGCCACTGGCGGACCGCAGGAAGGCCGTGCGAGTCCTCGGACTCTGGGAGCCCCGGCTCTTCTCTTTCCGGCCCAGTTTTCGGGGCTCGGGCTGGCTTCCCCGTTTGAGCTCCTCTTCACGGGGAAAGAGGCCGCCTCTCACCTCTACTAAGGGTCCTGGTGCTGCCTGGGCCCCGGCCGCCCTGCACTAGAGGCGTCCGTGTCAGTGTGTGTATTTCACGAGAAACCCTCCCAGAGGCAGGGAAGGAGGGGGGAGGGGCCGCGACAGATACCAAAACTGGGCGGAAGGACCCGCCATTCGCCGGGCGGGGGGCCTTTCTGCAGCCAAGGTCGGCTTCCAGAACACTCTCCGTCCTCTCCCCCCGCAGTGATTCTTCTCGGGGGGCCGCCGGCTCAGCGGCGCTCCCTCCGTTCGTTCTGTCTGTGGCGCGACGAGCTGGGGACGGGCTCCCCGGGGTGAGCTGGGGGGGCGCCGCAGGGAGGGCCGGGCCGGGCGTCTCCTCAGGATTGCGCGCGGCGACGTCCCCGCTCTTAGGCTCTCCGAAGCCTCTGTGGCAGGCGCCGCCTCCCGTCCTCGCTCCTCCGGCTCAGGATCTCTGTGTCGCTCCTCTGCTGTAGGGCTGTCTTGTGTGTCTGTCAGGACGTCACACAGCGTTGCACTGTAAGTACCCTACGGAGCTCCATGTACGAGATCGGGCCCGTTTTTAAATATGTATCTGCAAAGGCACAATAAAGCTGCACCCTAGACCATAGGCAATAACGCTGACAATAAACACTATTTAACACGTGCACCGTGGCCTGTTCTGTCCGTCTGCTTTGGGGAGGGCCCGGGAGCTTCTGGCACGTGTGAGGGACTTGAGGGGTCCGGCGTCCCCATGGAGTCTATGCGTCTCGCCGTTGTGCCCCTGCACACTGTGTTGGGGGAGCCTGTGCCCAGCGTGCCTCGCGTTCACGGCGCCTTCCCGGGGTACCTTATGAAGTCCCCTCGTAGGCGCTGCCCAGCGGACTGTGGACAGGAGGGAGAAAGCCCCTTCCCCGCCGGCGTGGGCAGCGTGTATTCTGCAAGCTTTTGTGGCTAAACGTTCAGAATTCTGCCATTTTCCGTCCTCCGTCCTATGGCCGTGCCCACTCCTTCCCGTTTCCCAGCCCACAGACCCCCTCACGTTGTAAGAGAGCGTATTGGAGTGAGGCAAAGAAGACCCAACAAGATGGTTCTCTTCCCAGAAGCCAGGGAGGACGTCCGGACCTTTCAGAGACCTTAGATGTCTCCCCTCCTGATCATCCTCATGTTGCCTTCCGGAATTCACTTGTTTCCACACCTGTTAACATTCTCCCGTGGACCTGCTGAAGGACCACTTTGTATCTTCTGACGAAGGAGTTTCTCTTGCTTGGGGCCCAAATCTCACGGCACAACGTTCATTCCTTTTAGGGAAGTCCCTGATTTGGGTCCCTGCGTGTATTTTCAGAGACCCAGACACCGAGAAGGCTTTGGGATTTCCCTCATTCGGTGGTGGGCCACCCAGGTCTAAACGTGTGGCTGAGGACCCCTGGGACCCAGAGAAGCGACAGCGTGCTGGGGAAGCTTCCATCCTCTACCAGAAGCTTTTGACCATCTCTGATTTGTAGTTAGCAAGGTGAACTTGAAGCCAGGAGCCTGCTTTGGGATCCTAATTTGATTTTTGGTCCGCTTGCTCTGTGCAGTGCTAGGCTCCTGGGAGATCCAAAGACATAGAATAAGGCCCCTGTTGTCGAGCAGCTTTTGACCTAATTAGGAATGACGAGGTTTAAAAATGCAGACAACGTAAGTCATAAGTACAAAAGAGTTCTCAGTCCTGTTTCTGATCCACACGAGACATTTAACAAATACTTGATGATTGATTAGCCCAAGGTGTCCAGAGTGCTCTGTGGTCAGATTCGGGAGAGAGCGCTTCCATAGTGGACGATCAGAAATCTTCATAGAACTTGGCATTTGTATGTTTCGAGACATCGGAAATAGCCGATAGTCGACATTTTGAGGTTTCCAAAATCCATCACACACTTTTGGAATTCTGATCCTCACAATAGGACTGTGAAGTCACAGATCATTGAAATGATACACACGAATGGGCATTCTATTCCCAGACAATGAATTGACATCCTTTTGGAGGACCTGAACTACATGTTAAATATTCTTGTTACAAATGAAGCTAGAAGATAAAAAAAAAATACACACCTAATTGGAGGGGAAGGGCAGCTCAAATTCTTCCCAGCTAAATAAAGAAGTTGGCAGAGTTGTTTCTATCATAGTCACCCAAACAGCAAGAAATTTAATGCAAGATGAGTGTCTTGCCTTGTAGGGTTCAAAATGAGCAAAAGCAGACTGCCATAGAATGGAGAAATTCTCTCAGGTAATTTGACAGTATTCTCCAAACTCAATCAACATGGCATTAAGATACTGATGACTTCCATGCTGGGTTCCACTACATGGAGGAACATGGTTTGGGATCAAGGACTAGAGAGTACTCAAAAGCCTTCATGAGAACTTTCTCTAAGAAGAGGTATGGAAAACTGCAGAAATCAAGAGCCTAGAAGGACATCAGGAAAAGTGATCTTTGCTAGAATGCCCCAATGTCTTCAAGTCAAATAAAAATATAAAGATTGAGAAAGGCTAAAGTTAGGGCAAAAAGTAATCCTAGCAACCCCACTTTTACCTGTTGAACAAACTTGGAAAAGTGGATAAAATTAAAGATAGTGGCTCTGTTATTTTTTTAGAAATGTAGCTGATTCAGAACCTTTAAAACCAAAGAACCTAGAGCGAGCCCTCATCCAACAAACATTTGGAGTTCCTTGTCAAACAAATCATCATTAAGGGTAACACTAATTTAGGGTATGGGCTTACATGCAAATCACTACATCAAAGGATAGTAGAATATTAGGAGCACAGTGTAGTCTGGCAAAATGAAAAGTGGTTATGGGGAAAATGTGCTTGCAGAAAGGTTGACACAGCTCAACCAGATGAATGAGAGCATTTGTTGATATTGGAAGGACAAAAAATAGATGTCAACTGGAACAGATCCATTGTGTCAATGTGGTGAGCTTTAATCTCATGCAACATTGCTGGAAATATGTGCAAATTGAATTAAAATGTAATATGCTGTTGTGCAGAAATGGGATTAGAAAGTAGTAGTCAAAGGCTATAAGATTAGGAAGCTACCTGCTGTGGGGTTGGCCAGCCTCCTACAGGGTATGGGGTCTTGGAGGTGGGATGGTGTCGGCGAAATGATGGATGGGACACAGCTTTCACATTCAACCCACCGCACAGGTTTCACAGGATAAACTGTTCCACATTGGCTGGGGCCTGGCTTTATTTTATACCCCCATGATCACACATCTACTTGGCACACAGTTTCATTCTCAACATACATGTTTCCATATAACTGAACAACAGACAGGAAGCCTAGGGAGATAGTCAATGAAACATTGTTGCAAAGTGCAGGATCAGAGGGTAGAATCAACATGACCCAGATATAGGTTAGGGAATTCAGAGCACAGATTTGCCAGAAGTTTTTATGTCCAGAAAAGAGGGTCCTATCTAAGTGGGTATATAAGAATCCTTAGGTTTAATTTTGTAAGTGGGATCTCCTGGTAATATCCTGGGGGGACAGAGTGGGACTTCTCTATTAACCCTGCAAGCATGTTGCTCTCATCTATTTTTCCTTGGGCTAAGTAAGAATAATAATCATAGCAATTCCAATAATAAGGGAATGCCAACAAGGAATGTCACCTAGGGTTTCAGTGGGTGTTTCCATCCTTCTTGGGGGCTGCTTTGCAGTTCCCGGTTTCCACATGGACTGTGTCAAACAGCGTGATCTTTGATGGCTTCCGGCAGCTACCCAATTAAGTTTGAGAGGGAAAAGGATAGGGATACTAAAAACAAAAAGCCTCAACTTTTATCTTACAGTCAATACTGCATGTCGGTTCCAAGGCAGAAGAGCCATGAGAGCTAGGCAACTGGGATTAAGTGACTCGCCCAGGGACACCCAGATAGGGAGTATCAGGCTAAATTTGAACCCAAGACCTTCCATCTCTGAATCCTTTGGGCCACTTAGTTGCCCCCTACAGGGATACTTTTAAAATGTATTATGTATACACTTATTAGTATGTATATGAAGCAAGTTAAAAAGGAACTTTTATTTCCCACCTTTGTGCAGTTTGTGCCTGGAATGCACTCCCTCCTCTTAGAATTTCCACCTTCCTTCAAAAGGCATTTTCCCCTGTCATTTCCTTTGGGAAGTCTCTCCAGAATTCTCTAGATGTGAAGGCTCTCTTCCCTGCTCAAAATAATAATTTATATTCTGCTGCTTTAGAGAGGAGAGAGGGCAGGAAGACCTGTACTGCCTCTGACACAAGTGCTGTGTGACTATACCAACCTTTTTCCACCAGTGAAATTTGACTGAAGCATTGATTAGGTGTATATGTGCCAGCCACGGGACCCCAATAAAGTGTATTTATATGTCATATCTCCCCCACCCCAATCTAGCATAAGCTCCTTGAAAGTGAGTATCATTGTTCGTTTGATCTTTGTGACTGGCACCTAATGCTGAATGCTTATTAGATCAGAGAAGGATACAGTCATACAGTCACCTGAAATGTGTAGATTAGGCTCTGTTTGGTGATAAGAAAGAAGCTTATGTCTAGAACAAGAGGCAGCCCTAAAAGGCTCTTTTGCAACAAAGCATTTCCCATTCACATGCATGCCCCTGTCACATCTGATCCTCTGACAACAGAATAAAGAACTGCTGAGTAACAGCACCAAGCAGAAGAGAAAGCAGGGACGTACCTCCATCACCTCGACACCCTGCAGCATCACTGAGGTCTCATTTGAATCCAGAACCTTCTATCTCTAGACCTGGCTCCCAATCTCCTGAGCTACTTGGCTGTCCCCCAAATCCATAATAATTTAAAAGAGACCAGCCAAAACATTTCACACAAAGTGGACTTAACTATTTCTCATGTCGTAATATGCAATTATTAGTCAGTCTAATGAGTTTCTCCATCAGTATACATTTCACAGACTTGGCAGGAACCCAATGGCCAACCTAGTTCCTAAAGAAAGCCTTATTTATCTACCTACAAAACAAGGAGTTACCAAACAGTTTGCTTAAAGACCTCCAATGAGGGGAGAACTAATTCATCTTTTTTTTAAATTTAATTTTCCTATCTCTTCTCTCACTTCATTGGAGAAGACGAGAAATATAATATCCATCGAAAATGAAGTCATGCAAAGCAAATTCCTTCATTAGCCATGATTAAAAAAGGAAGAAAATAAAGAAGAAATGAAGGAAAGAAAGAAATATGCTTCATTCTCTACATTGAATCCATCAGTTCTTTATCCGGAGGTGGATTTCTTTTTTTTTTCATCATGAAATATGGTAGCCGAGCTGGGTGTCCCCAGGCAAGTCCCTTAACCCTCCTTGCCTAGCCCATACCATATACCATAACTTGTTCAGCCATTCCCTGATGGATGGGCATCCCCTCATGTCTTAGTTCTTGGCCATCACAAAAAGCTATTATAAATATTTGTGCATGTATGGGCCTTTCCTATTTTTTTTTGTCTCCTTGGAGGTATAGACCTAGTAGTGATGCTACTGTTTAATAGTCTAATAGCTTTTTGACCATTGTTCCAAATCGTTATCAAGAATGATTGGACCAGTTCACAACTCTACTGGTGGTGTATTAGTGCACCTATTTCCCCATGTCCTCTCCAGCATTTATCTTTCCTTTTCTGTCATTTTAGCCAATCCAGTGGGTACAAGGTGATACATCAGAATTGTTTTCATGGGCATTTCTTCAATTATTAGTGATTTAGAGCATTTTTGCACATGGCTATAGAAAGCTTCGATTTCTAATGAAAACTGCCAGTTTCTATCCCTTTATCAAGTGGGGAATGGCTCTTATAGTAAATATAAGTAAATATAAGCTCCGTTCCTTTTATATTTGAGAAATGAGACCTTTATTAGGGAAACTTGCTGCAAAGATTTTTTTCCAGCTTCATATTTTAGTTTCTTTCTTGTTATTTGTGCAAACTTCTTCTAATTTTGCATAATTGAAATCAGCCGTTTTATCACTTGTGAACTCTGACAGGTGATATCTTTCAGGCTCCATTCATTTGCTTTTGATGTCATCCTTTAGGACTAATCATGCACTCATCTTGAGTTTATTGTGGCATACAGTCTGAGACGTTGGTACGGTGGCACCTTGACACACGGGTTTAATTAGTTCCACGGCCAAGCTCGTAACTCAATTTGTGTCTCCAATTGAATTTCCTCATTTAAATGAATGGAAATACAATTAATCTCTTCCAGTCCCCCCCTCCAAAAACACATGAATTTTTTGTTTGATAGGCTTTTAAATATGAAAATGTACTTTACAAATAACAAATAAATATATTTATAGATAATAAGAAAGAATGTAAAGAAATAAACTTGCTTATGAAATGTTATTTACCTTCAAGGTCAGGAGAAGATTTTCATTTCTTGCGCTATTGCTTAACATAACCCATTCTCGAAACACTTAATGCTACATTCGAATGCAAAATTGACCCTACACATTGCTTACGATATGCAACTTTGTCCCTAAACTTCATGCCTATTTAAAAATTTTTACTTAATTAGCGTCACTTTCTTCATTGAATTTTGGCCTTTTTGCCACACTTTCCTCGATTTCCCGTAGAGACCGTTTCAATAAAAACTTGTCCACAGAAGTTTGTTTCTTCCTCCCTTTCAGAACGTTTTGATAATGTGTGAAACAAACCATCCCACAGCGCCAATGCATGACCTGGCACAACTTTTTCTGGGTGTGTCTTTTCAATAAACTCTTTAATTTCCCCCAAATCCTCAACAGTTCCTTAATCTTGCTTGTACCTATGGCTCCTCTCCACCAATTTCCTGCAAAACCTCTGTATGCTGCTGCTGCTGCTGCTGCTGAAACTCCTTCAATTCCCCTGTTGACAGGGCCCATGGCTAAACCTTAAGAAATTGGCCAAAAAAAGGATAATAAAGGCAAAAAGAAACGAGAAAGCCAAAGCAATTCACTACAGATGGCCAGATAAACACTGAACTGAACAAGAGCCTCGTGTAACTCGTGAAACCAAACCTTGGACGGACTCTATAGTGGAGGGTGGTGGAAGCTCCTGATTCAAATATTGGCTCGTGACTGAAAGCAAAAAATCCCCGTCATGAGCATTCATATCTCATTGCTCATGACTTAAGGTGCTCATGTATCAAGGCACCATGGTATATGCCTCCTTTTTCTTTCTTTTTTTGGGGGGGAGATTTCATTCAATTAGTTAATTTAGAATATTTTTCCATGTTAATTTAGAATATTTTCCACATTAATTTAGAATATTTTTATGTTAATTTAGAATATTTTTGTTAATTTAGAATATTTTCCATGTTAATTTAGAATATTTTCCACATTAATTTAGAATATTTTTGTTAATTTAGAATATTTTCCATGTTAATTTAGAACATTTTCCACATTAATTTAGAATATTTTTGTTAATTTAGAAAATTTTCCATGTTAATTTAGAATATTTTTATGTTAATTTAGAATATTTTTGTTAATTTAGAATATTTTCCATGTTAATTTAGAACATTTTCCACATTAATTTAGAATATTTTTATGTTAATTTAGAATATTTTTGTTAATTTAGAAAAATTTCCATGTTAATTTAGAATATTTTCCACATTAATTTAGAATATTTTTATGTTAATTTAGAATATTTTTGTTAATTTAGAATATTTTCCATGTTAATTTAGAACATTTTCCACATTAATTTAGAATATTTTTGTTAATTTAGAAAATTTTCCATGTTAATTTAGAATATTTTCCACATTAATTTAGAATATTTTTAAGTTAATTTAGAATATTTTTCCATGTTAATTTAGAATATTTTAAAGTTAATTTAGAATATTTTTGTTAATTTAGAATATTTTACACATTAATTTAGAATATTTTTATGTTAATTTAGAATATTTTTGTTAATTTAGAATATTTCCATGTTAATTTAGAACATTTTCCACATTAATTTAGAATATTTTTAAGTTAATTTAGAAAATTTTCCATGTTAATTTAGAATATTTTCCACATTAATTTAGAATATTTTAAAGTTAATTTAGAATATTTTTCCATGTTAATTTAGAATATTTTTCCATGTTAATTTAGAATATTTTTCCATGTTAATTTAGAAAATTTTCCATGTTAATTTAGAATATTTTTCCATGTTAATTTAGAATATTTTTCCATGGTTACAAGATTCATGTTCTTTCCCAACCCCCTCCTGTAGGGGACGCACAACTCCACTAGGTTTTACCTGTGTCATTGAACAAGACCTATTTCCATATTATTGATATTTTATGTGCCTAGTTTCTGCCGGACTTTCCCCCACTTTTCCCAGAAGTCTTTGTCAAATAATGAGTGAACTTTGGACTTCTCAAACGCTACATTACGGTGCTCATTTATTATAGATAATGTACCTGATCTATTCCACTGATTGACTTAGTCACCTTGAAAAATAAATAAAAACTCCCATTTTCCAACTGAGAATCAATACTGAATGTTGATTCCAAGGCAGAAGAGCAGCAAGGGCTAGACAACTGGGAGTGAAGTGACTTGCCCAGGGTCACACCGCTAGGAAGTATCTACATTCAGATTTGAGCCCAGGACCTCCTGCCTCTACATCTGGCCACCTCGCTGCCTCCAAATTAATATTCTTAAAATGTCTATCTCACCTCAGAAATCTTCAGTGGCTTACTTTTGCCAATAGGATAAAATGCAAAATCTTCATCTTTTCATCCTGTTGGCTCCCACCTCCCTTTGGTCTCCTTTGTGTAGAGTGACCTGTATTTCTACTCCATACTGGATGGTCCATGCCCTTCCTTCTTCCCTTTGGCAATGGTCAGCCCCTTCCCCCAATCTACTTTACCCTCCATCCTCCCCGCCATTTTGGAGGAATTCCTAACTTCTTCCTAAGAGCAGTGCGGAGAGATGTGGCCGTCAGTCTCCCTCCTGGAAAGCCCCAATGATTTGTGACCATGCTGTACCCCGCTAGAATGGTGGCTTCCTGAAGCTTCTAGTGATGCCACTCGATCGCTGCATTTCTAGTCTCTGGCACACAGTAGGTACTTGTAGACGGTTGTTGATTTTGCCACATAGTACAGGGGATTTTCTTCACTCAACCGAAGTGTCTCTTCTGGGTTGTGTCCTAGATCTAGGCTGAACTCGCCCTCCTCTCCCCAGATCCTCTTTCCTGTTGGGCAGTAGCACCCCCCCCCAATAAAATCAGTTCAGAACTCTGCTGAGGCGTAGCGCTCCTGCCTTGGACTGTGCCTATGGAGAAACTCAGCTTTGATGTGGGAAAAGCCCAACCACCCAACCCAGCTGGCCATGGAGTCAGAGAAGCCGAGCTTCCAATCCTGGCCCTGCTCAGTTCTAAGCTCTCAGATTTAGACCCAGGAAGGACCTGCCTTGAGTCCAGCCACCTTGTCTTAGGGATGAGGAGCCTGAAAGTTACAGAGAAGCTACTTATTCAAGGTCACACAGCTAGTAAATGTCTGAAGTGGGAGGGGAAGCCAAGGCAGACTTTACTTATTTTTTAAACCCCTTCCTTCTGTCTTAGAGTCGATACTAAGTGGGGTTCCAAGGCGGAAGAGCAGTAAGAGCTAAGCTGAGGGGGTGGGGTCAAGTGACTTGCCCAGGGTCACACAGGACCTCCTATCTCCAGAACTGGCTTTCCATCCACAAATCCACCTCGCTGTCCTTAAGGCAGAACTCTTTAAGTGTAGGTCTTTATCCACTACTCCACACTGCCTATTGAGAAAACACTTGATTTGGAGTAAGTCTATTACCTTCTCCAGGTCTCAGTTTCCAAATCTATAAAATGATGGGCCTGCCATCAATCTTTACTTCCAGATCTAAATCCTGTAGAAAATAATTATCTGGCTTTGTTCTGGGCATTCAGCAACTTTCCCAGCTCTTTGGTGATGAGCCTCCCCCATCCATCTCATTCAGCACTTATTACCAGAGCAGGGTCACTCATCCATTACCCTAAGCAAGGTTTGGAAAGTGGTGCAGGGGACAGAGCACCAGGCCTGGGGTCAAGAGGACTTGGGTTCAGACTTCAGACACTTCCTACCTGCATGACCCTAGGCAAGTCACTTAACCCTGACTGCCTAGTCTTTGCACTAATGTCTTAGAGGTGTTACTAAGACAGAAAGTAAGGGGGGGAAGAAAGAAAGAAAGAGCGAAAGAAAGAAGAAAGAAAGAAAAGAGAAAGAAAAGAAAGAAAGACAAGGAGAAAGAGAGAAAAGAAAGAAAGAAAGAAAGAAAGAAAGAAAGAAAGAAAGGAAGGAAGGAAGGAAGGAAGGAAGGAAGGAAGGAGGAAGGAAAGAAGAAAGGAAGGAAGAAAGAAAAAGGAAGAAGAGAGAAAGAAAGAAAAAGGAAGAAAGAGAAAGAAGGAAGAAACGAAGGAAGGAAGGAAAAGAAAAAAGAGAAAATGACCATCCCTGTCTGGGTCCCCAGCTGGACCTGGTTTCCAGTCCTGCCTCTGTGGCACATCCTCTGCATGACCTTAAGCAAATCACTTGACTTCCCTGGAGGTCAGTTTTTCATCTTTCAAATGAGGATGTGGGACAAGACGGCTTCTGATGCCTCTTCCAGCTTAGATCTATGATCTCATGGAAATAAGACGCCTGCCCTCATGGAGCTTACTGCCTAGGATGGGAGATGGGGCAGGGACTTGGGGAGCAACGATACCAGAAAGCCTGTGGCAGGAGCGTCAGATAACTATAAACAAAGGGATATGGGAAATTGGAGGTGAGAGAGTTCATTTCTTGGTTGGGGGTGTATGTGGAAATCTGGGAAGGCTTGATGGAAGAGGTGGGATTTGAACTGTGTTTAGAAGGATGATTGGGATTTTGGCAGCCACAGGTACCCAGTGGGAGCCTCCTGTAAGCAGTCAGAGGCAAGGGAAGGGCAGTGTGGGGCAATGAGGAGGGTCTCTGGATGGTCTTTGTTTTTCTACTGATGAGGGTCCCCAATTTCTTCTTCCTTCACTCCTGTTCTGGGCTCAAGGGAAACCAATCAGGGAGCGAGCCAGTGCCATAGAACATCAGGACTGTCCTATTTGATGGAAACCCACTCTATGGAAATTCACGCTTTTGCAATGAATTTGGGGCTATAATTTGGAAATTTCCGTTTCCTACAATTGCCTTGCAGTGACTTCAGGAGGTAGGCATTCAGTAAATAAGGAAATAGCAAATAAAATGATATTTGTAAAGTTCTCAGCCCAGGCCTGATACATAGTGTGAGTTTCATAAATGCTTTCTTTGGGGGCATCTAGAGGGGCTCAGAGGATAGGGAGCCAGGTCTGGAGATGGAATGTCCTGGGTTCAAATCTTGCCTCAGACACTTCCCAGCTGTGTGACCCTGGGCAAGTCACTTGACCCCCATTGCCTAGCCCTTACCACTCTTCTGCCTTGGAGCCAAAACACAGTATTGACTCCAAGATGGAAGGTGAGGGTTTTAAGAAAAAAAAAGAACCAGATGTGTTGGCAGAAACTTACACTTAGAGTTAGTCATTTCAAGGGGAGGAGTAGAGAAGTCAGGGAGACCTTCCTGGGGGAGGAGATCCCTGAACCTAACAGACAGAAGTGACTTCTTGGTGATGGTGATATCACCAAGGTGGGATGGGATAGCACAGCAGATCTGGAGGTTCTGTAGGGAGGCAGAAGAGGCAAGTCCTATGTGTGGGGAATGAGAGAAGCCCAGAAAGATGGGTGGAAACTCGATAGGGAGGATCTTATATTTAATCCGAGAAGCAGGAAGGAGCTGTTGGTGCTTGTTGAGCAGGGGGAAGACATGGTTGGCTGGTCGTCCCAACATGGTGCCTTGGGAAAGGAGGAGAGGCTGGAGGAGGCCATCGCAATAGGCTGTTGGTTTTTGACTTCTGTCATTTTGATGCTCTTTTTAAAGATTGGTTTGGAAGGATTCTCAGAGCCGTTTCAGCTTTGGCTGCTACTAAACCGCCATCTTGCTCAGCCGCCATCTTGGCTCTCCATCTCAATAGTCTGGCCAAGAGAGGATAAGAACCCTTGAACTGGGGTAGAGGAAGGAAGGAAAGAAACAAGCCTTTATTAGGGACCTGCTTACATACTAGGCATTGTACTAAGTGCTTTACAAAGGTCTCCTTTGATCATCATAGCCACCGAGTTCAGTAAGTGCCATAATTAAGCCCATTTGGTCATCATTCAGTTGTTTCATTTGTGGTTGGCCATTTCCTTCTCCAGCTCATTTGACAGATGAGGAAACTGAGGCAAACTTAGTGAAGTGACTTGCCCAGGGTCACACAGCTGGCAGATTTCTAATCCTTGTCGGGTCTCCATTAGCTGCTTTCTCTAGTGCTCTGTATGAGTCAGAGATGCAGATGGGTGTCAGAGATTTCTGCATTTTCCATATTGTTCAATCTACTAAACACTGGGTAGTGATGGCACCCTTTTGTATGAGATCTCTCGAGAAAAGTCCCTGTTTCTTTCTCTTGGAGTGTTAATTCTGGCATGAGGACCTTTTGGATATCAGATTCCAGCCCCAGAATTCAGGCTTGTGTTTTATTTTATTCTTTATCATACAATTAAAATTAAAGATCTGATCCTAGAAGGAATTCCTTCCCTGAATAGACTTTTTCAGGCTTTGTGCACAGGTCTGACCATCACCTCCTTATTCAATAAGCTCTAGGGTCTCCCTGTCACCTCTGAGATCAAACAGAAAATCCTTTTCTTCCACCTTAGAATCTGTAATGATTCCAAGACAGAAGAGTGGAAAGGGCTAGGCTATGGGGGTTCAGTGACTTGCCCAGGGTCACCCAGCCAGGCAGTGTCTGAGGCCAGATTTGAACCCAGGACCTCCCATCTCTAGGTCTGGCTCTCAATCCACTGAGTCACCTAGCTGCCCCTTCAACAATGACCCCAATGGCAGAAAGAGCCTCCTTAACTTTTCTTAATTGCTTCAATGAATGGGGAAGAATCATGGCCCACATGAGAAAAAAAATCTTTCTAAACCTATGACACCAGAACAAACATTTTCTCACAACCCTCCCCCCACCCCCTAAACACCCCAATTTGTAGTTTTTAGGGGGAAGACTCTGTCCGTCCCTGAGCTGTTGTTTCTGTCCTTGGGGCTCTCTAGTCAGTCATTCCCAAGCTCTGGGACAGCATGAGGGGTGAGATGACAGAATGGAGAGTCAGACTGGAAGTCCAGTGGCTCAGCTTCTATCATTGACTCCCCGTGTGACCTTGGGCAAATCCCTTCCCTTTCCTGGGCCGCGGTATAATGAAGGGCACAACTCAGTGTTCGAAGCTCCTCTTCCAATGCCAAGTGAACTCCAAGGAAATCTCTGCGACAGCCTTTTCCTGTCTTTCTCGGGCCTCTTCCAGCAGGGTTCAACGCTCATAGATCTCTCCAAGGCTTTCCTTGGGGTGGGCGACGTATCTAAGATCAGCCACCATTTTGCAGACACTCTCTTCTACCACCCCAGACGTCTGCCCCAACCCCAACAACAGCAACAACAACAACAACCCAAAAAAGCTGAAAGAAGACAGAGAAGGGGGAAGGGGTTGTTCATTTATATGGGGAAATATCTCAGGTAAGTCTAGTAGAGGGCACCATCATGGCGGCTCCAGCTGCATGTCCATCGCTTGGGTCAAAAGCATCTCTCCTAGCGGCCAGTCTTTCCTCCTGGTCTGATCAGGGGCCTACAGAGTAGGAGGAAGAGATGATTATCATTAATACTATTTCACATTCACTCTGATTATCACTAGCAAGAGCTACGAGGTCCTCCGTATCCTTGGAGCTGTACTAGTGGGGAATCAAGAAGGAACCAAAGTGTTGACAGAGACTTGAGAGAGAGGGAACGGATAAAAGGTGGCACCAATTTTCTCTTCCACAGAGCCAAGGATCTTGTTAATTTGTACTATATCCAAAGGAGGTTAAGAAGAGCCATTTGTATCAGGATACGGTATTTTATTTTACAATGAAAATGATCTTGAGATTGATTTTTGGGGTAAGAAGAGAAGTTTATTACATCAGGTTTATTGGTCAGGCCAGCATCAGGACCAAGAAAGAGATAATGGTCGCCATGATGGAGTTGGGTCTTGTGAGATTAAAATTAGTATCCAAAATACTCTGAGTCTTCTCTATTATGAATAATAACCAGCATCAGGACCGAGAAAGTGATACTGGTTGCCATGATGAAGCTGGGTCTTGTGAGATTAAAATTAGTATCCAAAATACTTTGGGTATTCTATTTAATAAGATTTTATGAATAATAACCAGCATCGGGACCGAGAAAGTGATAACGGTCGCCATGATGGAGTTGGGTCTTGTGAGATTAAAATTAGTATCCAAAATACTCTGAGTATTCTCTATTATGAATAATAACCAGCATCGGGACTGAGAAAGTGATAATGGTCGCCATGATGGATCTTGGTCTTGTGAGTTCAAAATTAGTATCCAAAATGCTCCGAGTATTCTATTTAATAAGATTTATGAATAATAACCAGCATTGGGACCGAGAAAGTGATAACGGTCGCCATGATGGAGTTGGGTCTTGTGAGATTAAAATTAGTATCCAAAATACTCTGAGTATTCTCTATTATGAATAATAACCAGCATCGGGACCGAGAAAGTGATAACGGTCGCCATGATGGATCTTGGTCTTGTGAGTTCAAAATTAGTATCCAAAATACTCCGAGTATTCTATTTAATAAGATTTATGAATAATAACCAGCATTGGGACCAAGAAAGTGATAACGGTTGCCATGATGGAGCTGGGTCTTGTGAGATTAAAATCAGTATCCAAAATATTCTGAGTATTCTATTTAATAAAATTTATGAATAATAACTTGAAGCAAAAAATGAAAATAAAAGGCTAGAGAAAGAGAGAGCTCAGCCAGCGGTGCACACGGGAAAAGAAGAGAGAGAGCTAGAGAGGAGTTATAGAACTATACACATGCGTAACAAACGCAGAAGTGGGGAGAAAGAGGAAAGGGATGCTGGGAGAGGTAGTTCAAAGGCACAACATTTTCTAATTACAGTCTGGCAACCTCATAAGGAGATTTCCAGGAGCTCCATATTCGGTCCTTCCTATGATCATCCCAAGGCATCTCTGATTAGTGATAGATCATTCAAAGGTGCTCCATCAACATAGCCACCCCTTTCCATCCCCACGGGTACACAGGTCCCCTACAAAGGAAAAGAACGCTCATTCCCTTCATTTATTAACCAAATTCTGTTCAAAAGGATGGCCGTTCCTTGGGATTTCCAAGGCCAAAGAAAGTGCAAAAAGCAGCCGATTGGATGGTATCTCTGACCCAGATCCCAGACAGAAGAATATGTGGTAATTCTCCCTAAATCGTAGGAATTAATATAGTGTATGAAAAATAGATTCTCACAGGAGGAAAGATCCAGAAACAATCCATGCATGTAGACCAATGAATAGTTGACTAATAATAATAGCATTTCCAGATCACTTAAAGATTTGTTAGCCACTTTACAAGTATTATCTTATTTGAGTATTGCAACCACTTTGGGAGGTAGGTTTTTGTAGAGGAAAAATGACTTGCCCAGCATCACCCAATTAGGAAGTGTCTGAGGCTGGATTTGAACGCAGGTCTTCCTGACTCCAGGCTCAGTACTCTATCCGCCAAAGAAGAATCAGATATGAAGAATACAAAGCTATCTGGGAAGACTTAAATAAAGTGATTTTAGGAGGAATTTTAGCAACCATCCAGTCTAACTCTGTTCATTTCACAAATGAGGAATCTGAGGTACAGAGAAAGAACATGACTTGCCCAAGGTCTTGTGGGTAGAAGCAAATAATGGCATTAGGATTTGAACTCAAGTCCTCTGCTTTCAAATATACTGCACCAAATTGTCTCTTGATCCAGACTTAAGAAATCAGAAACAGAAGAATATAAAAACTGATGACCATGTTTTAAACAATTCTATTTTCTAGTATAGATATATGTGTGTATATACATATAAGTGCATTTGTGTATGTATGTAGACAAATCTATATAGTATATTTTAAGCAAAGTTAATATCAACAGAATCCCTAAAAATACACAGTGGAAAATGAGTTGAGAGAGCACCAGGGACACAGGACAATTTTGGCCATTGTGTGGCTAAAGCTAATAAACTAAGCAAATCCTAAATAATGGAACTTAGTCTCATAAGCAATTTTTTTCTTATTTTCTTTTGCTCATTTGAATGTTTTCATTGACAGTAAATTCCCTGTAATTTTCTAGACCAAAGCCCCACTCCCAGGGCACTGTTCCCCATGTATATTATCTCCCTTATTAGAAAGAGAAGCTTCCTGAGGGCTGTGATGATGAGATTACCTCCATCCTAAGATATACTGGTTCTAAGGCAGAGGAGCAGTCAGGACTAGGCAACGGGTGTTAAAGGACTTGCCCAGGGTCACCCGGCTAGGAAGTATCTGAGGCCAGATTTGAACCCAGGATCTCCCATCTCCAGATCTGACTATCTATTGAGCCACTTAGCTGGCCCCCATAATACTTTTTTATTCATTCTCTCAGTAAAGTTTGGAATAAATAAAAATAACAGTTTATGTTTCTATCTTGTTTTGCACATCTTTGTAATCTGGTGAGGTAAGGGGCATCAAATTTATCCCTCACATTTTGCAGATGAAGAAACCAAGTCTCATAAAGGCAAAGCAAGTGGTCACCCAAGTTAGTCAGGGGCTAAAGCTCTTAGCCACTGTATCCGTTGGTTTATAAAACATAAAGCACAAAAAGGATCTCCTGGAGAAGGAAATGGCAGACCACTCCAGTATCCTCGCCGAGAAAATCCCATGGATACCTGTGGTCCAAGGGGCCACAAAGAGTTGGATGTGACCCAAGGACCAACCAACAACAATTGCCATCAAGTATTGGGCCATCTGGGCCAATTAGGTCTCCATCAGGCATCAGGTCACTTCCCCTGTGTAGCCATGCCATCCATAAAGCCTTTTAAGTGAGGGTTATGTTGACCTCCTTCTTCCAACCCTACGATTCTGCTAATTATTGCCCAGGGAGGAAACACGAAGATGGGTGAGTTGTAAGCGGGATGCTTAGGGTGTCTTCACCTGTAGACTCCAGGGAGATTCAGCCTCTCCTTCTCTCATGGATCTACCAGCTCTGAACTCCATAGAATCCTAGCTTTGGAGTAAGAAGGGACTTGGGAAGACATTGTGTACATCCTTCTCATTTTACAAATGAGGGAACTGAGGTCCAGGGATGGGAAGTGACTCAAGCAAGGGCCACACAGATAGGAAGTCACAGAGGTATGTTTACTCAGGTCATAAATGGAAGAACTATGTATAAATGGAGATTTTGAACCTTTGACTTCATTCTCCAGAAGTCCTTAGTATTTCCCAAAATTCCCTATAATCTTTCCTGCATTTCCACGTTGGTGAGATCACGTTATTGGTATTTAACTGGATGTAACTCCTCCCATGCTCTCTCTCTCTCTCTCTCTCTCTCTCTCTTTTACATGACTGGACTGAGTTAAGGTCCTTCCTTTTACTTTAGTTATTATTACTAAAACTTTTAAAATATACTACTTAGTGATCGATGATTAATTTTAATCTTTGCAACTAGGATCTTGGAAACTAGGTTTTCTGATTCCAAATTCATTTGTTCTTTCTGCTAACAAGTTGCTTCCCTTGATTAAAGTCAATCCCTTGTATTAAGATCACTTTTAAATATATAAATTATAATAAATGATAAATAAATAAATAATAAATAGAACATAATATTGTTATATTATAGATTATATAATGATATATATGTGACATAATACCGAATATTGATTCTAAGGTGGAAGGTTAGGATTGAAAAAAAAAGTGTTACTTGTGTATATTCTCAGATCAGGATTGTAAAATCATAGATTTAGACCTGGTAGAAATCCAAGAGGCCATCAAATCCATTAGATGGGGCTGCTAAGAGACTTTCCCAGGGACACACAGGTAGCAAGTGCCATAGATAGGATTTGAACACAAATCTCCTTGCTTCCATGCCCCAAACTCCATCCATCAAACCTGTTATCACCTTGGAAACCCACAATGATTTCCCCATCTCAGTCCTCAGGACAAAAGAAAGATGGAGACCCGACAGGTTCAGAGCATGGAGTACAGACCTGAGTGGGGTGCTCATGGCAGTTTTAACCAAGAGTGCCTGGGAGGTGTGGGGGAAGGTAGAGAGAGGCAGGATAGGGTGGGGGACACAAGTGTAGGAGGATGTGGGGACACCAGAGACAACTTCCTCTACTCCATGGTTTTGCCTTGGGTGGGTCTTGCTTGATCTAAATCACAATGGCCAGTGGCGCTTCTTTTGCCTTGAAATTCTTGGGGGTGGTGGGTTAAGGGGTAGCCATGTTCCCCCCATCTCATTTTTTGCCCTCTCCACCAGGCTTAAGGCTACGTAAGCAAGAAAGAGAAGCAAAAACGAAAAGGGCAAAAAGAGAGAACAATAATAGAAAGGAAGAGAAACAATGAAAACAGAGAGAAGGGAAAATGAGGCATGGAACAAAGCTCTCTTTAGAGTCAACATCCCTTTCATTTATTTATTTTTTGTTTTATTTTTAGACCCTCACCTTCTATCTTAGAATCAATATTGTATATTGGTTCCAAGGCAGAATAATGGTAAGGAATGGGATTGGAGGTTAAGTGACTTCTCCAGGACCACACAGCTAGAAAGTATATGAGGTCAGGTTTGAACCTAGAACCTCTTGTCTCGGCTCTCAGTCCACTGAACCACATAGGTGGCCCCCAAGTTCTTTTAATTCATTTTTCACTCAGGAAATGGAGTTTTGAGTTGGGTAAATAGCAGGACGAACAGCGAACAGACAAGACAGGTAAAGCTAATGCCAAAGGAGACTAAATTATATCCCTTCTGACCCTCACCCCAGACTTGGTGAAAATACCCATTAAAGTAGAGCTTACACAGGAAGGCAGCACAGATCAGAGAGCACAAGGGGGGTTGGGGACGAGTGGGGGTTGGGAGATGAGAAGAGGGGCCAGTGGGTAAAGCAAGCCTCCCACCCCGAGCATTTACTGCTTTGAGTCAGGTAGGCGGATGCTTGAGTCTGGAAGCTCTTTTGTCTGAAATTGAGACATCATCCGGTCTTTGAAATTGGAGGAACCAGTGTTGAGACACAGGAAAGAAAGTAGGTGACCATGGGAAAAGCAGAACAGGTCTCATTTTGTAGAGAAAGGGTTCTATTCCCCAGAACCGTCAGATGGACCACTCCAACACGAGCCACAGGAAAACAACACATTTTCTGCACATCCAAATAATTCTGTAAAGCATCGTTAGGAGATTTGGATCTGGCTACTGGTTGACCATTAACTCACTGTAACCTTGGGCAGGTAAATTGCCTTCTCTGGACCTCAGCTTCCTTGGACGTTGAAGATCTCCAGGGTCTTGGCTAGCTCTAAGATTCCATGACTATCTCATGGTGTAAATATAACTCTGTCCTTCCAGTGGTTTGAGCACTGTGGCAGGAGCATCTTCAAACTTTTTGACCTGAAGATCATTTGTCCCCCCTCCAAAAAAAAACATGGGGAGCCACAACATGCCATAGCAAGAAAGAGCTCAAGAATAACTGGCAGAGAACAACGGAAAGGAAGATGGTGGTAGGGTAGATACTAGCAATGAGGATAAATGTCCTACCTGTTTAATATTACTGAAAAAAGAAATGTCCTTCCTGAAAGATGGGACAACAAATACCAGTAAGACAGAATGAGAAAGCAATGAGAAAAATCTCAAAAAAGAACCCCTAGAACCACCCAGTTCCAATCAACAAACATTATAGCAACAATCAAGAGAAATAGAAAGGTGTGGGGGGGGGGGCACAGCGTGGACTCTTGAGCTTCACCAGCCATTATCAAAGGATCCTAGACCCAGAAGGGACCTTGGAGATTAGCTAGTTAATCCCTTCATTTACAGATTAAGAAACTGAGGCTCTCGTAAATAACTCACCCAGCATCACAGAGGTAGATAATGGATAACTGAGCCAAGAGATGAACCCAGGAGCTCTTATCTAGAAACAAGGCTCTTTTTCAGTGTATGTGAATGATGCAATCTGTCATGGAAGATGCTGCTAGGGGATGGGTTGGGGAAGGGTTGAACTAGGAGGCTTGGGGCAAGTACCATTTTTGCACTGTCTTGGGGACAAGGGAGGAGCTCCATCATTCACTAAAGTCACATGGAAAAAGGAACATGCCAAGATGCTGATGTAAAACAAAACTTTGAAGAATCTAGAGGCTACGGCCAGAGGGAGGAAGGCAGCTGCTAAAGGTGGAAGGAGCCAACTCGAGAACAAAGACTGCTAAGAAGCCCCTAGCATATATTGGACCACAAGAAAAAGAGGGTTCTGGTTCAAGAGGACAAGGTCATGGAGGGAGGCAATATGGCAGAGGTGAAAGAATGGCCATTGGATTCAGAGTTGGGGACGTGGGTCGAAATTCCAGCTCCACCACTTACTTATGACACCACAATGGGTAGTTTGACCACAGGCAAGTGATTAAGCTTCTCTGAGCCTCAGTTTCCTAATCTGCAAAATAGGTCAGATTAGATCAGAGGTTCTTAACCTTTTTTCACTGTATGGATTCCTTTGGCATATCATGTTTTTAAATAAAATAAAATACAGGAATACAAAGGAAACCAATTTTGTTGAAATGTAATTATTAAAATATTTGAAAAATGACTTCATGGTTCCTATAGAAAATATGTAAATAAAAAGAGGAGGCAAATAGTGACCAACTGCAAAAAAGGTGTGCTTACCCAGCAGTAAAATATGGATGGGCGGCTTATGATGTCAGATGTGTCCTAGCTGGATATTAAAGTTAAAACTAAGGTCACCAGAGGAAAGATCAGGAAACAACCCATGTATGCAGACCAATGAATAGTTGAATAATAATAATAGCATTTCCAGATCACTTTAAGATTTGTTAGCCACTTTACAAATATTATCTTATTTGAATATTGTAACCACTTTGGGAGGAAGGTTTTTATAGAGGAGAAATGACTTGCCCAACATCACACAATTAGGAAGTGTCTCCCTCCCTCGCTTCTTCTCTCCCTCCATCTCTCTCTCTCTCTCTCTCTCTCTCTCTCTCTCTCTCTCTCTCTCTCTCTCTCTCTCTCTCTCTCTCTCTCTCTCTCTCCCTCTCCCTCTCTCTCCCTCTCTCTCTCTCTCCCTCTCTCCCTCTCTCTCTCTCTCTCTCCTCTCTCTCTCTCTCTCTCTCTCTCTCTCTCTCTCTCTCTCTCTCTCTCTCTCTCTCTCTCTCTCTCTCTCTCTCTCTCTTTTTCTCTCTCTATCTCCACCTCTCTTTCTCTATGCAATGCAAGGTGAGTGAGATGGAAGTAAGGGGGAAAATGCTTACTAATTGAAAAAAAATTTTAGATGTTTTAAAACAATTGAAACATGGAGGATTATTATTGATTGGTTTGAGGAAGATGCTGTGGAGAAATACTTTGTTGATGTTCACAAAAATCTCTTTCAGAGGGGCAGCTGGGTAGCTCAGTGGATGGAGAGCCAGGACTAGAGACAGGAAGTCCTGGGTTCAAATCTGGCCTCAGACACTTCCTAGCTGTGCGACCCTGGGCAAGTCACTTGACCCCCATTGCCTAGCCCTTACCCCATTTCTGCCTTGGAGCTAATACACAGTATTGATTTCAAGATGGAAGGTGAGGGTTTAAAAAAAAAGTCTCTTTCAGCTCTCCCTTCAGAAGGAAAGCCACGGATGGCTTCCCTTCACCAGGTATGTTTCTTGGAGACTAAATATTTTAATAAAAAGCTATTTATTTATATTTAACGACATGAATATAAGAATTAATGACAAGGAAGCCTTACCACTAACAGGGAACTCTGGCCAACCACTCCCCACTACGTCTGCCTCGCAGCAGGCTCTTCTGTTCTTCCGGCTACACTAAAACTGCCACCACTTAGAAAACCAAACCCAAACCAAACCGCTATCTGACTATAATCTAACTCTAATCCTTATTAAAATTAATTTAAGATTATTAAAGATGTCTCCAAGTAAAAGCTGGGCAGAGTTCAGGCAAAGAGCCTCTGATCTTTCTCCACCAAAGCAGATGGGCAGCTTCTTTCTCCAAGATGGATTCTTCAGCTGGTTTAGAGTCTCTCCTCTATATGTAGCAAAGAGCAAGGTGCGAGATGTCTGTCTTCACCAGAAGCCTGAGAGAGTCTCCTCTGATTGAAGCTAGTGAGGGAGTGCCAGGAACTCTCTCAGCTCAGTCACCGACTGTCAGAATTTCATCTGCTTCTCACCTTCCAAATTCTGATCTCACGCACAGCATTCTGCCTTGCCTGTACCCTCAAAGACCCTTTTCTTAAAGTTCTTATCTTATTATTTGATCAATAATTAATTTAATTTATTAATTTAATAATTAATCCATTAATAATTAATCAATATATTTCCCCCCTTTTTTTACTACACAATAAAAATAGATTTTTTTTAAACCCCCACCTTCCATCTTGGAATCAATACTATGTATTGGTTCCAAGGCAGAAGAGTGGTAAGGGCTAGGCAATGAGGGTTAAGTGACTTGCCCAGGGTCACACAGCTAGGAAGTGTCTGAGGCCAGATTTGAACCCAGGACTTCCCATCTCTAGGCCTGTCTCTCTATCCACTGAGTTACCCAGCTGCCCCCTAAAAATAGATTTAAAAAATGTACCCAAGGGGCAGGTAGGTGGCTTAGGGATAGAGAGCCAGGCCTAGAGATGGGATGCCCTGGGTTCAAATTTGACCTCAGAAACTTCCTAGCTGTGTGATACAGAACAAATTTACTAAACTCCAATTGCCCAGCCCTTAACACTCTTCTTCCTTGGAACCAATTCTTAGTATCAATTCCAAGTCAGAAGCAAAGGGCTTAAAATTAAAAAAAAAATTTTTTTTCTAACGTGTACACAGGCATCATGACCCCTTTTTATAAAATAAAGGTCACGGGCATGGAAGGCAAGAATGTACTTCCTTCTCTTTGTAGAGGTGGGGGGCCGTGAAGGTAGAACAGTCAGATTCCACTGATCTTGTCGGTTAGGCTTGCTGAGCTGATTTTTCTCTCTTTTCTTCTTTGTTATAAGGGATGCCTTTGGAGGTGTGGGGAAGAAGAAAGACATATTGGAAAATGAGGGTCAGAGAAACCCCAAATTAATGCAATTTCCAGCCTCCATCAATCCTACTTTCAAAGGTCATTTTCCTCCCTGCCTGGAATGCACTCTCTCACTTGCCCCTACCTTCCAGGCTCTTTGCTTTCCTTTAAGACTGAGTTGATGACTTCCATGAAGGCTTCCCTGATTTTCCCATTATAAGATTCTTGATGTGAGGTGTCCCAAAGTCTTAGTGCAGATTTTAATCATTAATAGCTTAAATATTCATCAGTATTTACTTAATATTTATTCAATTGAATTGAAAGGAATGAGAGGAATCTAAGTGAGTTAAGGATTGGTCTGTAATATGGTATTCAATAAAGTAGGTTTTATAGCAAAGAGCATTAAAGGAAATCAGCAAGATGATTAAAGAATGGCCAAAAAATGGAACCTCGAGAGTGCCAATTATTTATCTCTAACGACATAGCAAAATGCAAAATTGAAAAATTAATAGAGCTGTGAAGAGAAATATAAAAGTGTAGCCGTAATGGAAGATCTCACCACTCTCCTCTCAGAAAGTGACAAAGTAAAAATTAAATTTAATTAATTTTTATTAATTAATTAAATATATTATTTATATTATGTATATAAATAATAAATTAAATTAACTAAAAATTTTAAAAAGATCATGACAAAGCAAGCATATGAAGGGTTGAAACAAATGAAAGAGTTTGAAGGATGTGTTAGAATGCATCAGCATATGTTAGGAGAAACGTCTGATTTTCAAATGTATGTGAATTAGTCACAGAAATTGACTGTATGCCAGGATTCCGAAGAACACAAAAAAGCAGAAGATTTACATGTCATATTCTCAGACCTCGATATAACAAAATTAGAAAACGGAAACATAATTTAGAACTTTCCGACCTCATGGAAATTTTTTAAAAAGGCAACCAGATTGCTAAGATAACACCAGAATTAGAGAGGAAACCTAGAATATGATACATAATATTTAAAAAACCAATAAAAATACAAATGCAATGTCAAAATTTAAATGATAGACAAAGTAGGACAATGAATTCTCTATCTAAAGAACTAGGCAACTAGGTGACAGAGAGTATAGAGAGCTGGCTGTGGAGTCAGAAAGACTCATCTCCCCAAATTCAAATCTGGCCTCAAACACTCACAAGCTGTGTGATCTTGGATAAGTCACATAACTCTGCTTGCCTCAGTTTCCTTATCTATAAGATTAGCTAGAGAAGGAAATGACAAAACACTCCAGTAACACTGCCAAGAAAACCCCAAAATGGGACCATGAAGAGTCAGACATGACCGAAATGACTAAACAACAGACCCAAAGAACTCGGAAGGAGAACAGCAATTTATGCTTTATAGAATGCTTTTCTCCCAATAACCTTTGTTGAGTATTATTTTCACCATTTTACAGCTGAGGAAACTAAGACTTGTAATCACGAGGCTTAACAAGGGACAGGCTCTAAACTCAAAAGAAGGACTTCAGACCACCGATCACAGATTCAGCTAAGAAAAGGAGGAAATGGAAACTTTAAGTATTAGATCTTGTTTTGAAAAAAGGAGTGGGACCGACAAAACAATATAGCTAACCAATCAAAAGATAATAAAGCAAATGAATAAAATTAAAAATTAGAAAAATAGTATTAACATTTATCTAATACTTTAACAAATGCAAAATGCTTTACATATATTTTCTCAGTTAACCTCACTGAATTGAAGGAGGTACTATAATCTCCATTTTGCAGATGAGGAAACTGAGGACTAGGGTGGGATAGAGCCTTGCCTTCAGATAGAGAATTAGTGTCAGAAGTGGGATTTAAACCAAGGCCCTCCTGATTACAATAAAGTTCAGCATCCCTTTTAAAAACAAACAAACAAAAACTATGCTACCTTGATTCTCTACCAACTTAAAAGAGGTTAGGGAATATTTATCTTGTTTTAGGAAATAAATACCATGTTTATACATATAAATGTGATTACCAAGGAGAAATGGATGATTCCCTACAAAAGCACAAATTTCTTGGATTTAAAAATGCAAGAAAGAGTATATAACCAGTTGGAATAAATAGGGAATATTATTAATTAACTGGTGGGGGGGTCAGTGGCTCAGTGGATAGAACAGTGCACTTAAGGGTCAGGAAGATCTGAGTTCAGATCCAGCCCCAAATACTTATTAACTGTGTGACCTTGGGCAAGCCACTCAATCTTGTTTGCCTCAGTTTTCCCATTTGTAAAATGAGCTGGAGAAGGAAATGACAAACCACTTTAATACCTTTGCCAAGAAAACCCCCAATGGGATCACAAAGAATCTACATGATTGTACAACAACAACAACAACAGTTAAAGAATGCCAAAAAGGAAAACTAGAGATGAAGAAAAGTATTTGACTCACATGAGATTAAATTCTCTTACAGGAGGATTTTCCTAAAGCTGTAAAGAACATCCAGATGGCTCAGTGGTAGAGCACTGGACCCAGAGTCAAAAGACCAAAATTCAATTATTTAGACATTTACTAACTATGCTTCCCTGGGCAAGTAATGAAACTTTCCATCCTTGATTTTCTCATCTAAAAAATGGGGATAATGATAGCATCTTCCTCATGGGGGTAGTTGTGAGGATTAAATGAAGCTAAGGAATTTTGTAAAGCCTTTCAAGTGCTACATTGATGCCAGCCACAGAACAGCTTCGAAATATACATGGTTTTCTTTTATAAACCAGGCAAAGACAACACCAAAAAAGAAAATTATCATTGACTGATCTCACTTGTGAACTCAGGCAAAAACAATCTTAAATTAAATCTTAGCAAATAGAATACATTGTCACACATAAAGCTTTAACTAGCAATTTTTGAAATTTGAGCAAGCAACCTGAAAACTCATGAAATATACGTTCAAACCAACTTTTAAAGATAGATTCAAAAGAGTCAGCAGGGAAACACCAGGAAGACTGGAGTCTTTACTTCACTTAGCGTATGACCAAACAAGTTGGGGAAAAGAAAAGGACTGCTATTTCTATTTTAAACTAAGATAGTTAAAATTTTTAATTTGTATTGATTGAGTGGTGCCAGTGTCCTCTAAATTTTAGCATCCCTGGGAAAAGCTATAATGACCCCATTCTAGCTATGGCTCTGTTACAACATGTTTAGTCAGTCAATCAGCATTAATTGTTTACTATGTAGCAGGCACTCTGCTATTCTCTGAGTCTACAAATACAAATACTTTTAAAAATTCTCCCCCAAATGACTAGAGGTAGATAATAAGTTATGTAAAGTAGCTATCTAAATCTGCCTTTTCACTCCCCAGTTGTATTCTCACTCATAGTAGCAACATGAATTTGAAATAGTGAAAGATTAATTTAACTCTGGACACAAAGTTACTCAAAGAAAACTATGAAACCACAATGGAAGAAATAAAATGAGAAGCAGATCTCTAGACTCCTTTGCACTTTCTTTTTAATTGTTTCAATCCTTTACCTTTTGTCTTCGAATCAATACTAAGTATCAGTTCCAAGGGAAGAGCCTAAAGGCTAGGCAATTGGGGTTAAGTGACCTGCCCAGAGTTACACTGCTAGGAAGTGTCTGAGGCCACATTTGAATCCTGGACCTCCCCTTTCCAGACCTAATCCTCTATCCACTGAGCCACCTAGCTTTCCCAGCTTTATACACTCTTAACAAATATTGAGGAACCCCGAAGAGCTTTTATGTGGGTTATATCTATTGATAATTACCAGGGTAGAAATTAAAATGACAGTATTATCATGAAAATCGTTTTTTCCTCATAGAACCCCCTGAACAAGTCTTAGAGATCCTCAAAGGATCCCTGGACCACTCTTTGAAAACTTATAGTATTGTTGGACTAGGGATCAGTTGAATCCTGCTTCAGGCACTTAGAAGATGTATTACCCTTGGCAAGTCATTTGACATCTTTGAGGTTCAGTTTCCTTATCTGAAAAATGGAGGGGTAGCATCTAAGGACCACCAAAGTTCTTTATAGATCCAGAACTAGGAAAAAATAATTCAATAAATTGAAAGATCTATCTTGTTCTTAGATGGGGACATAAAATATAAGGCAAATGGAAAAAGTCCTCTCATTCATATAAGAAGCTCTCAGATTTATGTTGTGTAAACTGAATTTACACAGACAGAGGATCATTTGGAAACAAACAGAAAGCTGTGAGACCTCCCCTGCCAGGAGACTGCACGGTACAAGAGACCTAACATCAATAGACTTGGTTTTGAATTCTGCCTCTGCCTCCCTACTTCTCTAAAATCAATGTTCTCACCCTCACCTTACCCCTTAGACTCTGTCTTCCTAATGCTATTCTGTTCTTCCATCCCTTTTCTAAACCTAACTTGACCATCATTAATCATTTTTTAGCTCTATTGCAACAGCTTTTTTGCTAAGATTAACCTCCCCCAGTTTATGTGTTAGAATTGTATTGGCCTCATCATTTTTAGAGTGTTTTCTTTTCTCCGTTTTTGAGAATATAATTTGTGTGGCAGACATATTCATAGCTTGTTAAACACTTGATAGATAGAATTTATCTATAAATATGTCTGACCTGCAAAGGTCTTTTCTGCCTGAAAAGATGGCTCAGCCTCAACAAAAGAATTCCCCACATTTTACACAAGAATATGAAGCTAACCATATTGTTGTTTTAACTTCTGAGCTCCTCCTCTAAAAAGAAGAAACTGCCAATAATCCTAATCTGAATCTCTTTTTTATTTCATAGCTGCTTCTATTTATTTTTTTGAGTTTGGATTAAAAATTCTTTTTTAGGTTCTATCCACTGAGCCATATACCTGCCCCACTTCTTAATTTTTTTCTTTTTTTCTTTTTTAAAAACCCTTACCTAATACTGTGTATTGGTTCCAAGGCAGAAGAGTGGTAAGGGCTAGACAATGGGGGGTTAAAAATCCCTTTCTTTTCTATTTTGTTAATATATGATTTCAAAGACAAATTTTACTGAAAGGCAAGATTTAGTTGCATCTCAGAAATTTTAGTATGGTTTTATTTTTCTAATTCTCTTTCGCATTATTATTGTTTCCTATAATGTTTTATTAGTTTTTGTATGTTTTGTCTATGTCTACTCCATGATAATTACTTTTATTGTATTATTATCTATAAAGAATATATTATATATTTATGATTTATTTACATTTAATTATAATTTTGTTCTAGCCTCTGTGCCACAGTGCATGCATGGCTTAAGGTTTTTATTTATTAATTTTTTTGTAAAAGTATGATATAGTGCTGAGAAATATGTACATTCTTTAATGTTCCCATTTGGAAAATGTCTGAGAAAGAAACAGTAAATTCTCCTATGATTTTTGTGTTTCTATCTATGTCTTTTTGCAATTCAGTTATCTTTTTCTTTATGAATTTCAAACTATGCCATCAGTGCTTTTATGTTTAGTATGGATATTGGTTCATTGTCTATGGTTCTTTATGTGTAATGTAGTTTCCCTGTTTATTTCTTTTAATAATAGCATATGGATAGGGCCTACGGTTTCATTGGCAAAAGAAACTCCTCAGTGAGGAAATTCCTTCTCCTGAGACAAGATAGTACCTTCTCTTCAACTTGAAGCTTTAGAGAATTGTCTAGAACGGTAACTTGATGGTTATGGCCAGATACAACTTGAACAGTTTCTTTGCAACTCTTGGTACCTGTCAATTTACTTTCTGCCTTGGAATCAATACTAAGTATTGATTCCAAGGCAGAGATGAGGTAAGGGCTAGGCAATTGGGGTTAAGTGACTTGCCCAGGTTCTCATGGCTAGGAAAAATCTGAGGTCAAATTTGAATCCAGGACCTCCTGTCTCTATGTAGCTGCCCCTTGTCAATTCTCTTTTGTATAGAATTTAAGAGAAGGGAGAATAGATTCTGTCTCATGATTTTCTAAGGGTTAACTCAGGAAAGAATCTTTTGTTTCACAGCCACAAATGTCCAGGTTGGTGGCTTAATGTAGAAATCAGTTGACCTCATTTTGAGCCCTCTTCCTCTCTTTCAGCAACGTGGGTGCTGGAAGATAGCCAGTCGTCAGAATGTACCTGCCTCCCCACCCCCAGAACCCCAAAACTTTTTGTAATTTCTTCTTTTTAGAGGAGTGGCTCAGAAGTTAAGACAAGGTGGCTGGCTTCATACTCTTGTTTAAAGGCTGGGAACTCTTTCTGTTGGGGCTGGGCTTCTTTTCAAGCAGGAAAACCCTTAGCCATGCATTTCTATGGAAAGACCAATCACTCTTTCTACAATCGAAGAATCCTGGATTCAAATCCCATCTCTGCCCAAGGTCACACTTTACTGCTCTGAGCCTCAGTTTCTCCATCAATGAAATGAGCCTCAATGAAGACATTGCTCAATGATTAAAGGTAGGGTGCCAGTGAATTTAATGGTAAGAGGTCAAATAGGTAATCAGGACTGAAAACAAAGGTACTGATCTTATCTAAATAATTACTACTAAATTAATAATTCACTGATTAATCTTCCCTGGAAATGAGAGGGACAATAGCTCTGGGTATGTACTTATTTTACTGAGGGAAGAGAGAGTGAGACAATATAATGAATCCTTTTCTTTTGAAAAGATCTTATTTCTTAATAGCTAGTATTTACTTGTATAGCTTTTTAAAATTTGCCAAGCACTTTGAAAATATCTTCCCATTTGGTCCTCACAACAATCTTGGGGGGTAGGTGCTCTTATTCCCATTTTACATATGAGGAAACTAAGGCAGCTAGAGTTTTAGGCACTTGCTCAGCATTGCAGAGCTAGTAGGCATCTGAAGCTGGATTTGAACTCAGGTAGATCCTGACTCCAAGTCCAATCCTCTGTGCAACATGCTACCTAGCTGCCGTTAGATCTAGAAGAGGCCACCCAGTCAATCTCCTTCATTTTACACATGAGGAAATGGAGGACTATAGATACAGGCTCACACATCTGATAAGAGTCCAAGAATGGATTTGAACCCACTTCTTCCTAAGATTTCATTCACATCCCTTACCTCTTTCTTAGTTTTTTTTTGGGGGGTTTGATTTATCTAGATCTGATAGAGGAAGGTTCAGGTCTCCCACTAGTATAGTTTTACTATCTATTTCATCCTTGAGCTCCGAACCTACTTCTTCCTGACTCCAAGACCAAAACCCTGTCCCCTACATGAAGCTGCCTCTCACAAAACTCTACAGTTTTATCCTCTACCAAAGTGTTAAAAGGGCAGAGAGCAAAAATTTCCAATCCCCTACATGTTCTAAGCCCCCTGAAGGCTCAACTGGTCCTCAAGTTCCTTTGTCAGCTGGCAGTCCTCCAACCCCTTGAGGCCAGGGTGAGAAAGGAGGTGGAGAATAGAGATCATTATCTACATATTTGAAGCTAAAATTGCAGTGCCTTGCATGCACTAGGGGCTTAAATCTGTTGTATTAGAAAGAACTTTTTTTTTCTCTTCCTAAAACCACTAGATCATTCAGGTAGAAGGTGATAGGGCTTTTTTGTTTTGTTTTGTTTTGTTTTTGTTTTGATTCTTTCCTGGACTGTCTAGATGATGTATTTTTTTTAACTCTTACCTTCTGTCTGAGAATCAATATTAAATATTAGTTCCAAAGCAGGAAAGCAGTAAGAGCTAGGTAATTGGGTTTAAGTGAATTTCTCAGGGTCACACAGGAAGTGTCTGAGGCTACATTTGAACCCAGGACCTCCCAACTCCAGACCTGGCTCTCTATCTACTAAGCCACCTAGCTGCCCCTCTAATATATATAACATATAATATATATTATAGCTTCATTTCCATAGGATATTTTTAGGTTATAATTTATAGAGACCTCCAAATCAGGCACCATTGTAGGCATTTTGGCCATTAGAGTCATTTAAGTGGGAAAAAAATCAGACAGGTCAAGTGCTTGATGCTTTCAACTAAACAAATACAAGGCTATCCCTGTTTCTCCCAACCATTAATTTTACACCCCCCCCCCAATTATCTCCTATGTTTAGATCTGTACATGTTGTTTCTTCTCATAGGGGCTGTTCCAGGTTTGTGTTTTTGTTCCCAGCATTTAGCACAGTGCCTGGTACACAGAAGATGCTTAATAAATGCTCATTGCTTCATTGATACTGCCAGACTGTTAATTCATAGCTAGATTTACTGAACTGCTTTTCCTTCTATGTCTATTTTATTCTTTGCCACCAAGGGAAAAAGAGGAGGGAAGAAATATATAGAAAAGAAGATGGTATAAAATCAAAAGATAATAAACTGCCTAGAATCCCATTTTTACTCTTCAAGTAGGTCATCAGAGCAGAAGACCTAAGAGTACAGGGAATCTGATCACAACTCCTGGTATATCTGAGGCAACATGGTCCAACTGAAAACTCACTGATTCTAGAGTTAAGAGTTCAAACCCTGCCTCTGATGTTGACTACTTGTATGATCTTGGACAAGTCTTATTACTTCCCTGAGCTTACTTTCCTTTTCAAATCCTTCCTCTAATGCTGACTACCTGTATGACTTCAGACAAGTCTTCTTATTTTCCTGAGCCTCAATTTCCCTTTCTGTAAGAAAGAGGGTTGGACCAGATGGCCTTTCCCTGCCAGATATAGCTCTGTCTATGACTCACAAACATTCATGCCAAAATTTCTGGATTATGGAGGCTGGGTCAAGACAGAGGCAGCCAGTCCATTCATGCTTCCCTTCCCAGGATCCTCATTTCACAGCCAGCTCTGTTCCCAATAATGAGCATCACCAGCCCTTGAACTTTCCTTCCCGTCTCCAGAGCTGCTGGTTTCTGAGGCTGGGATCTACCACATTCTGCCTTTAGTGTTCATCAAGTTCTTAAAGGATCGGTGATTGTGTTGGGGGCAGGATCTGAGCCCCAGACTTCTCTATTCCAAGCACATCGCCTCAATCAAGCATTTACTGCATAATGATCAAGTAATTCAAGTCACAACCATCTCACCCAAAGAAACTATGGGGGACTTACCTTGGACACTGGCAGACTCGTCTTCGTGACCCTTGGGGGAAAAATCAGAGAATTAAAAAACAACAGATAAGAAATGTGACATCTATCCTTTAGACTACTTGGGAGCAGGGAATGGGTTTTGCCTTCCTTTGAATCTCCAGAGCTCAGCACAGTGCCTGGAACATAGTAGGCACTTTCATTCTTGTTGACTGACTAATTCTCTCCTCCTTTTAAGATTCCTCCCATTAAGCTGGTGTCCTAGAGCAAGAATGGGGCATCCATTGTAGAGTCTCTTGTCTGTTTGCCTGTCTTTCTAGGCTGATCACACATTATTCCCTCTTGCCCACTTGCCCACTTGCCCTCTTGCCCACTTGCCCACTTGCCCTCTTGCCCTCTTACCCACTTGCCCACTTGCCCACTTGCCATCTTGCCCACTTCTTACTCCAGCCAAATCCATCTAATTGCTTAATCTCCAGGAGGACACTCAATCTCCTGACTCAGTCCCTTTCCTCAAGCTGTCCCCTATGCTGGGAATACCTTTTCCCCTCATCCCTGATTCTTGGAACCTTTAGGTCCCTTTAAGGCTGTGTTCAGTCCAGTTGTAGTGGCTGACCCCACCTCAATTACTTTGTATTTATTCCATGGATATGTTATATCTCCCATAGTCCTCTTTGAGGACAGACGTTTTGGTCTCTGTATCCCCAGGACCTGGCACACAGGTGAGGGACTAGATTTATATTTTCACTTGAAGAAGAAACAACCAGGTGAGGAAACTTCCTATACCAGTGCAGGCCACAGGTTCTCTGCTACTAAATCTCAGAGTTGCCTGGGGGCTCTGAGAGTTTAAGCAATTTTCTTAGGATCCCCCTTCCAGTATGGGTCAGAGGCAGGACTTGAACTCATGTGTTCCTGGCTCCAAGGCCAGTTCATTTTGGAACACGACAGAGGGTTGACTGAATAGAACGGTATGTACCCAACAGAGACAGGCTCTATTGAATCAGTCATCTCAAAACTGGGTGATCTGGGGGGTTGCCACAAATAAAACCTTCCCTCCCAAGGCTGCCTGCCGCTGAGGCTTTGTCTCCTTAGCTTTGGTAGCTGAGCTCTAGGGACCCTGCTGTGGGGGAAAGAACATTGGTATGGGGATCAGAAGACTTGGGTTTAAGTCTCAGCTCCCCCAAGTGTGTAACACTGGGAAAGAGACTCTAGTCTCTACAAGACAGTGGGGAGTGCTATGAAAGAATGGCCAAAATGACCCAGTGCAGGCATGGTGTGAGGGAGTGTTATCTACCCTCCTGGAGTTAAGAGACCAGGCAGTCACTCTGGGGGTGGGGAGGGATGTGTGGAAAGGAAGAATGCCTCTTACTCCGGAAGATGGTTATGGTGATGATCAGGGCCAGGAGCAAGACAACACAGCCACCAGTCAGGGGCATCCAGATGTAGAGGTCACAGGAGAAATCCAGTCCATTCTTTTCTGTATACACAAAACAGAGGGAAACTTGATAAGGTGTGCTGGATCCCAGAATTCCTAACATTTCCAGGAAGCTGTCAGAATGAAGATGAAATCCAAATGAAAGCAGGAATTCATTCCCTCTCAGTCCTAGGGGACACAGGGTGGATCCTCAACCTGCCTGGTTTTTAGAGAATCCTGCCAGTTGAGGCTATTTTAGCACAGTTTTGGCCAAAGATGTCCTCTCCAGCATTTAGAAAATAATAAACCTTTCTAAAGGCTTTCCATTGGCTAAGATGATAAAAGAGCAAAATGACAAAAATTAGAAGGGATGTGGAAAAATGGGAACACTGATACATTGTTGGTGTAACTGTGAAATGATCTAACTAAGCATTCTGGAATTATGTCCAGAGAATATATATAGCTATGTACCCAATTGATCTAAGGTGAATGGGAAAAAGGAAAAGAACCTATATGTTCTAATTTATTTATAGCAGCTCCCTTTGTAACTGGAAATTGAGGGGAAGCCTATCAATTGGAGAATGGATGAACAAGTTGTGGCATATGATTGTGCTGGAATACTACTCCACTGTAAGAAACAATGAACAAGTTAATTTTCTTAAAAAAGGAAAGACTTACATGAAATTATGAAATGAACTTTATATATAGCTACAGAAATGTTTGAAGAAAACATTTGTGAATGTCTACCCCCAGAGAAAGAACTGATAAACAGAAACAAGACATGGTTTATATATCCATTTTCTTGTGATCAAATGATGCCTTCTCTACTGAAGGGTGAGGAGGAAAGGGGGAGATAACTGGGAATTTTAATATAATCAAGAAGCAAATTAATTAAATAAAGAAAAAATAAAGGGACTTTGTTCTCCCAATTCAATGTAACTTCCGTATCCTTTTTATACTGTAGGTCCTCCAGAATAAAGTATAAACTCCTGGTTTTGACATTCAAGGCCTTCTACACATTGGTTTCAAATGAGCTGTTCAACCTTAGCTCACATTCTTCCCCTTTTAGTTCTCTAGACTCCAGGCAAACCGGACTCCTCACCCTCCCTTCCTTAAGTTGTGCTCCCCTCTCTGGGTCTTTGCAGGTAGTGTTTTCTGTGCCTAGAACGGACACCCTCCCATTCCCTACTTCATTCGTCAAAATCTCTCTCTTCCTCCCATGCCAACTCAGAAGCAACTTCTAAGAAGCCCACTCCGCACCTTCCCCACTTGGACTCGATTTCTCTATTCCCCCCTCCAATTATTCATAGCCCTCAGCTTGGACCTTACCCTCAAGGTAACCAATAATGATTTGTGAATCTGCCTAACCCTTCTCTCCCCTCACCCCAAATGGATTATAAGCTTCTTGAGAGCTGGCAGTCATTAGTGCTCTACATGGAGCATTCATGAACTTAATAAAACCTTCCTTGATCTCTTGGGTATGTCCTTTGCCTGCTGTTGGCCAGCACTAGGGGTTTGGAGAATGGGGCCAGTAGACAGTGATGAGCAGGGAGAGAGAGTGTGTGTGGGGGACAAAGTCCAAGCTTCTGGTGTACTCTAGTGTTCTGCTGGCACAACCCCTCTAATTCCATTGAGAGATGTCAGGCTTTCCCTGGAGCCCCCAAACCTAAGCAGCAGGGGGGCGGGAAGGGGGGGGTTGGACTCATTTCCTCACCTGAAGTGTTGGAGAAGGACTTGCATTTCTCAGATCCTGCAGCATTCTGGATGGAAGAGTTGGTGGCTGCAGGAGTGGTGGGCTTGGGCCTGGGTGCAGGGGCTGTGGTGGCTTTTACTGGGCAGAGACAAAAGGATGGGGAGTGAATCAAAAGGGTCTGTGGACTCTCCTCTTAGTTTTTCCTTCTCTTTTAAAGTCAGGGATCTTTCTCTACAGGCTCCTTATCCCCAGGCAAGACACATCCTCCCTCTCTTCTCAGTTGAATGCTGAGATCCTGGGCCACAGGGATCTGTTATCTACCAAACAGTCCTAAATTCCCTCCCAGGTCCCTCCAAATTCCCTAATTCTCTCCCCAGGCTGGAAGCAGAGGGACCACTTGCACAATTTAGTCAGTGGAGGAAATTTCTGCCCAGGCTATTCATTCATTCAACAGGAGAGCAAACTGAGTCAATCCTAACAGGATTCACTTGATAGATTGGAACTATCTAGAGATGGAGCAGGAGATTTCCCAATTCAGAGGTGGAAGGTTTTTTTGTCTTTTGTCTATGCATAGGTTATCTGTTTCACAGGCTGAACAACATTCTCCCAGATTATAGGAGCAAGAGATCCATTGTGGATTTTGAGCCAGTAGCCTTGGGTTCTAATCCTGCTATTTATCATCTCTGAGTAAACTGTTGGACCTCCCTAGATCTGTCTTCCTCTCTAAGGGTGGGAAGAATGGAAAGAGCACTTCTGGCTTAGAGAGGGGTCTAGTCCTGGCTCTTAGCTAACTGTGGTGCATATATGACCTTGGAAAATCAGGGCATCTCTGGGAGCCTCAGTTTCCTCATTTGTAAGTGAGGCGCACATGAAATATTATGCAAAAAGCACTTTCAGAACTTTAAAACACTTAGATGGGTGTGAGCCCGTCAGTTTGGAAGTTCAGGTTCAGGGATGCTAATTATAGCATAAAACAACTCACCGGTGCCCATCCTGAGCCACTCTTGTCCTAGTGGAGTTTGCCACAGGGGGCTCCACCCAGTGTGCTTTCTCCCTTGGGGGGGGTATCTAAAATTATTGGGATTATCCAATAACTTTTTTTTTTAAGGCAATGGATGTTGTGACTTGCCCAGGGTCACACAGCTGGGAAGTGTCTGAGGTCAGATTTGAACTCAGGACCTCCCGTCTCTAGGCTTGCTCTCAATCCACTGAGCTACCCAGCTTCCCCCATTTGATAACTTTTTGTGTAGAATCCGTCTGCGGGTCTCTCTGGGTTCCTTGGATCTAGCGGGGTAGCTCTGGGTTGGGGGTGGCTGTGATGGAGAGGGAGGATGCGCTAATGATCCCGAATAATAACGGGCACATCCAATGGACCCTTTCTGTAATTAGAGGTGGCCCTCGGATGCCCTCGTTTTACAGGTGAGGGTTGACGGCTGCTCACCTGAGCTCGGACAGCCGGCCCGGCACGCTGCTTTCCGGGGGCAGGCTACCCAGGGATTCTGGAGCCGCTCCAGAAAAAGCGCCCTTCCCGGGAGGCTGTGCGCACCCTGACCCTCTGGGAGCCCAGGAGGCTCCCCTGCAGCCGTGCCATCCCCGGGGCCCAGCCCTGACCTGGCATGAAGACGGGCACGAAGGGGCTGAAGAATAGCCTCGAGTTGCGGGCGACCACACAGTAGTAGTAGCCCTGGTCGTCCTTCTGGAAATCTTTCAGGGTCAGGAAGTAGCTGGACGAGGACCTCGAACCCCCAAACCGCCTGGAGTCCAGCTCTGGGGCCACCTTGACACTCTGGCTGCTGCCCGACAGGTAGAGCAAGAAGGTGGGGACCACGGCGCCGGGGGTCAGGCGCAGCCACGAGCAGCCCGTCGGGGAAGAGTTTACCGTTTCACACTGCAGCTTCAGCTCCCGACCCTGCCCGGCGTCCCGCTTCTCCACTGGATTCATACGGAATGTCACGTGCTCCTGGGCTCCGAGGGGCTCTGGGAATGAGAGAGCGGGAGACGTGGGCAGAAGAGCTCGAGCCACGGCCCTAGGGACTCCGCGAGCCCCGGATCCCTCCCTCTCCCCGCCCCTCCGGCCACTGACCAGGGCCATAAATCCTCGGCGCGCAGGGGTTACTCACCCAGCAGCAGGGCGAGCGGCAAGAGCAGGGAGCGGACAGCGGAGGGCCAGCCCATCCCTAGCTCCCTTGCAACTTCCCGCCGGGCCAGAGGGCCAGCGAGCAGTCCCACTGGAGCCAGAAAACGGAAAGATTCCAGGTAAGAGGAGGGGGGCTGCTCCGGCTGAGCGAAGGGTGGGGAGGCTTCTCTGCAGTGCTCCCGGGAGACCAGAGGCTGTGATGTCACCCCACAAAAAAAGAGCAAGTCTCCCTCCCCGAGGCTGGCCACCTCCCACCTGCGAGTGGCGTAGAGCTGAGGGGGCTCAGGGGAAAGCGTGGGAGAGAAGTCTGCAGGTGGGGCTGAGCTGTGAGAATCTTTGCCAAGCATCCTCTGGTCCAGCCAGGGAAAGGGCAAATGATAAGCGGCTGGGGATGCGCTAGGGGAGAGGGCTTGGGAAGCCTAGCCTGATCTCGGGAGCAGACTTGACAGAGAGAAAAGGAGAGAAGAAGACGTGATTCGATTTAACTCAACTGGCATTTATTAAAAGTCACTACCAGGGCAGCTAGGTGGCTCAGGGGACCCAGGAGAGCCCCGACCAGAGTAGGGAGGGAGCACTGCCTTCACTGGAGACCCTGAGCAAGTCCCTTCATCCCAAGTGCCCAGCCCTTACAGCTCTTCTGCGTTGGAACCAACTTTGGTCCCAACACAGAAGGTAAGAGCTGGTTATTTGTTTGTTTGTTTTAAAGTCAATTACAGGGGAAGAAAAGATCCATTTTATGGGTGGCTGGGTAGCTCAATGGATAGACGTCCATGCCTGGAGAGAGGAAGTCCTGGGTTCAAATTTGACCTCAGATACTTCTTTTAGCTGTATAACCCTAGACAAGTCACACCTAGTCCCTAGCACCACCCTTCTGCTTTGGGACCAGTAGATTCTAAAACAGAAGGAAGGGTTTAAAAAAAGTCATTTATGCACAGAGTAGGCATCCTCAAGGGTGGTCTGGGACCTTCCTTCCTAAGCCTTCCAGAGGAAGAAGGGAGAGGACAGGAAAAAGAGCTTTAAGGACCCAGAAGTGGTTTTTCTCTTGGGGCCAATGGCTAGATTTCAGGAAGTCCATTACCTTGGGTGGGAATAAAGTCACTTCTTAATTTTCACTAACCTCAAAATGAAACTTAGCATTTCCTTTGGTTATGAGAGTAGGCATGAAATATGATTCTGAGAAGGGTCCCATGGGCTTCGCCAGGCTGCCGAAGGGGCCCAGGGCACAAAAAAGGTTCAGAACCTAGTCTAGAAAATCATAGATGTAGAGAAAAGAAGCTTCGAAGGCCAAGTCTAGCTCCCCTCATTTTAAAAAGGAGGAACAGTGGCCCAGGGGTCAAGCAATGTGCTTAGTCACGGAGCTAGTTAGGGTCAGAGCTTCTGATTTCCAGTTGGGAGAGAGAGGGGGGGAGAGAGAGAGGGAGGGAGGGGGAGAGAAACAGAGAGAGAGAGAGAGAGAGAGAGAGAGAGAGAGAGAGAGAGAGAGAGAGAGAGCTTTCTTTCAGGAAGGAATGGGAGAGGGGAAGGCATACTTTTTTTTTTTAACCCTTATCTTCCATCTTGGAGTCAACACTGTGTATTGGCTCCAAGGCAGAAGAGTGGTAAGGGCTAGGCAATGGGGGTCAAGTGACTTACCCAGGGTCACACAGCTAGGAAGTGGCTGAGGCCAGATTTGAACCTAGAACCTCCCATCTCTAGGCCTGGCTCTCAATCCACTGAGCTACCCAGCTGCCCCTTGGAAGGCATACTTTTGCCAGAGCTCTTGCTTAAGATATGGGACCATCAGATTTAGCACTAGAATGGACTTTTCCCCAAAAGGAATCTGCCGCGAACTTGAACTCCTTACCTTGAGTACATACTCTTTTCTGTTTCTGGGTCTTGGTTCATTTGGGTCATCTCCTCCTCTCTCCATTCTAGATCCTTCTCTTCTGAGATCTGGCCCAAGTCCCACCTTTGGGAGAAATCTTCCCTTTCTTCCCCAGTCTACTTTTTGTTTGATCTCTCCCTTCCTTGAAATCTTAAGGTAATGAATAGTAATTAGTGGTAATTAATGTTATTACCACCGACTCGTATAGACCAGGTATGAAGGCACAAAGATGGCGGATGGAAAGCTATGCATGAGTAGCTATTCATGAATCTATAGAGAGTGCAAAGAGGAATAATATATGATAAGTCTGGGAAGGTGGACAAGAACTAGACTGTAAGGATGCCACAGAGAGGAGTCTGCATTTGATCATGGAGACAAGAGGGAGCCACTGGGGTTTCTTGAGCTGGGGAGTCATGCCTATGCTTTAGGAATATATTTGTTTAGCTGCTATGTGAAGGATGATGGAGAATCAAAAGAGCCTAGTTAGGAAGTTATTGCCATAGTCCAAGAGAGGAAAGATGAACTAGAGGGTTGTGGGTGAGAGATGTAGACGCGGAAGAAATAAGATTGGTTTATATATACACCAGATTTGGTCAGCAGGAAAGATGAACTAAATTCTGTGTATTGTAATGACCATCATTGGCCCTGGAGGGTCAAAGGACAAGAGTACCTCCCTCCTTTTCATAGAAAGGTGGAGGAATATTGGTAGAATAGTGGCTCAGTGTCTAGAGCACTGGGCCTGGAGTTAGGAAGACCAAGTTCAAATTTAGTCTTGGACTTCACTGGCTGTGTGACTCTGAGCAAGTCATTTAACCTTGTTTGCCTCAGTTTCCTCATCTGTAAAATGAGCTGGAGAAGGAACTGGCAAACTACTCCAGTGCCTACCCCCATTGGGTGTCAAGAGTCAGGCATGACCGAATAACTGAACAAAAGTTAGCCTCTGTCTTCTTGGTGGGCTTCTCTGAAGGGTTTTTCTTTTGTTAGAAGAGAGGGCTCGAGGCAGTGGTGGGTGGTGAGGTGGGAGATACAGAAATGATTCTGATATAGAAATAAGAAGCAACAATATGGCTTGGTTTTGGATCAAACCTGGGATTTTTTTGAATCTGTGTAGGATATTTTTAGGCTGGAAATTCCCCTCTGCCAATGCAGTACCCATAGTGCTCTGTAACAAACGAGCTGAGAAAGTTGCCTGAGGGTCTGAGGGTCGGTTGACTTATCCATAGTCGTGGGACCATCAATTTAAAGTCGTTCAGGTTCAGCTCCCTCATTTAACAGCAGAGGAAACCAAGGCATAGAGCTGCTAAGTGACTTGCCCAGGGTAATATGCTCTTGAAGTAAGGGCTCTTTATTATCCCACACTGTCTTTCTCCATTTTCAACACAAGACACATGTTTCAATGACACATGTAAAACCCAGTGGGATTGTGTGTTGGCTATGGGAGGGAGGTGGGGGAGCAGGAGGGAAAAAACATGAGTCATGTAACCATGGAAATATATTTTAAATTAATTAATTAAATATATATGTGTATATATATATATATATATTTTAAAGACATGTGTGGTGCAATGGATAGAGTGCTGATCCTGGAGTCAGGAAGACCCGAGTTCAAATTCAGCTTCAGACATTTGCTATCTGTGTGATCCTGGGCAAGTCACTTAACTCTGTTGGCCTCAGTATGTTTGTCAAGGAAATCCAAAAAAAGGGTCATGAAGAAAGAGTCAGATAGGACTGAGATCGACTCAGCCACAGCAACTCTTTCACGCTCCACTGAATTGCCACAAAATAAAATAATGGAACTTTTAGAAAATCAAGATTCTTTATGATAGATGGGAGTGAACGCTGGGGAGGTTATGGTTAGAACACTACCAAGAAGTAGGCATCCAAGTGTCAGCCTCCAGGAAACCAGCTGCAGCTGGCTAGAGTTTCTTCCATCCTTTGAGCTCAGAAAGACAGTCGGCGCTTGGGCAAGCTCTTTGTACTGAGTTGCACTGAGGGGGGCACAATTCGGAGGGGGGGGGTGTCAAACCCACCCAGGTGGTTTCATGACCCCAATGATATTTGTGCCGAACTCAGTGGGGTTTCAACGAAACCACAGCGACTTCCTCCCTGCAAGAAGCATGCAGATGCTATGAGTTATGCAGAGGGACCCTGACATATTGCAGACCGAACATGGACTTGGCTAAGTCTTTCAGTGCTCAAGTCAGATGAGCTCCCATGACCTAGATTTGACCACAGACCCAAAGCTTGGGAGACAAAACTAAACTCAATTGCATTTAGGTAGACCAGTAGCTTGGATACCATGTGGTGAACCATGGAGCATCAGAGATGGAAGGGATCTCAGCTAGTCTAAGGTATCACTGGGCCCTGGGGACCATAACGTGTCTGGAGTTGGGAGGGCCTGCCTTCTAATCTCAGTGCTGCCATTTACTAGCTTTGTGGCCTTAGACAAGCTATTTAACCTCCACATATCTCAGTTTTCTCATTTGTAAAGTGGACACAACCAATCAACGTTCCTTGCCGGGCACCATATGAAATGTTTTGGTTGTAAAGAAAAAACCTCTCAACAAAAAACCATCCCTTTCTATCAAAGAGTTTATATTCTATTGAGGGAGACAGCAAGTGTTATACTATGTAAAAACTATACATAAATACAAGATAACGGGGGGAGGAGGGAGCACTGAGTAACTAGAGGGATGAAGAGAGGGCTCAATGACTTCTTTGGGCCTTTTAGCTTTGGATTCGTGATTTTAAAATTCCAAGATCATTTCTTATTATGAATTTAATGATTCTGTTTTTTCTATACCTTCTGTTATTTTTTATTTTTTAAAAACCATTCCATTCCATCTTAGAATCAATACTGTATGTTGGTTCCAAGGCAGAAGAGTGGTAAGGGCTAGGCAATGGGGGTCAAGTGACTTGCTCAGGGTCACACAGCTGGGAGGTGTCTGAGGCCAGATTTGAACCTAGAACCTCCCGTCTCTAAATCCACTGAGCTACCCAGCTGCTCCTCTATGCCTTATTTTAAAAACAATTATTTTCTGACATTTTGCAATCCAAATTCTTTCCTTCCCTCCCCAGTCCCCAGAAAGTAAGGTTATTCCAGTGTTTTAATGTCATACAAATTTCCATGTACCTCATGTTGTGAAAAAAGACATAGGTCACACAAGCAAGGAAAAACTCATGAAGGAAATAGGTGAGAAATAGTGTGGTTCAGTCTGTATTCACATTCTAACAGTTCCTTCTATGGCTCTGGATAGCATTTTTCACAATGAGTCCCTTGGGGCTGTCTTGGATTCTTGCGTTGTAGATAATAGTTTAGTCCCTCACAGTTGATCATCATACAATATTTCTGTTATGGTATACGATCTTCTCCTTTTTCTGCTGATTTCACTTTGCAACATTTTATGTGTCTTTCCAAGTTTTTCTGAAATCATTCTGTTTGTCATTTCTTATGCTGCAATGGTATTCCATTACAACCAAATGCCAAAACTTGTTCTGCCATTCCCCAATGGACGGACATCCTTTCATTTTGCAATTTTTTTTTGCCACCACAAAATAACCTCTATAAATAATTTTATACAAGTAGGTCTTTCCCCCCATCTTTGATTTTTTGGGGGTATAGACTTAGTGGTGGTATTGCTGGGTCAAAGGGTGTATACAGTTTTATGGCCCTTTAGGCTTGTAAACTCCAGGAATCTTGATCTAGGTCTTGTTCTAGGCAGAGGATTCCCTCTACCTCACCTAACAAGTAGATATCTAGCCTTGGCTGAAAGACTTCCAGCAGTGGGATCCCCACTCCTTTCTGAAGCAGCCCAATCCAGTTTGGGATGATTTCTATTAGTTTAGGGGGTGAGGAGCTCCTTACTTCAAGTTGAAGTCTGCTACTTTGTAATTTCCACCCACACTTCTTAATTCTTCTCTCTGGGACCAGACAGAACAAGGCTATAATAATCCTTCCTTGCACATGCTAGCCCTTCAAATACTTGAAGAAAAAATTCTCTGAGAGAGAGGAGGAGGGGAAGAGAGAGAAAACTAGATGGTACAAAAAGAAAAGACAACAATAACATTTATTTGAAAAGATACTTAAAGACGTATATCATCCTCCACTCCTCCAACCAAAGTGTTCTCTTGATTAAATATCTTTTCCTTGAATTAATTCACATTTAGTATGATCCTCGGCAAATTTAGTTTAGTAAATGTTTTCTAAACAGCTATTGCACAAGGAGCGCCTTGCTGGTCTCAAGGAAGATGCAGAGTTTAACTGACATTGGTTTCTGTTCTCAGAGAACTCATAGTTGAGGAGGAAACTGATTATATACATTCAAAGCAAATAGATCACATGCACACAAAAGAAAGAAATTACATCTGTACAAAAGAAATTGATTACATGCATACTAAGGAAATTGATTACTCATATAAAAGGCAACAAATTGCATATATACAAAGGAAGTCAATTGCATGCATACTAAGGAAATGAATTACATGCACACAAAGGAAATCAATTATAGACATACAAAGGAAATAGATTATATACATGCATAGGAAATTGATTATACACATAAAAGGAAATTTATCAAGTGTAAAAGGAATTGATCACATATATACAAAGGAAATAGATTATATACATGCAAAGATAATCATAACACTACATTGATTCATATAGTTAAAGCTAGAGAAGGCCCTCAAGGCCATCTCATCCAATGTCCCTTATTTTACAGATGAGGAAACTGAGACAGCGAGAAGTTCAAATGACTTACCCAAAATCCCAAGAAGATATGATCCTTTAACATCAAATCTGATGCTCTTTCTATCACACCACACTGTCTCCCAAGTATTGTTAACATATTAAAGAAGTGTAAAAAAATAATTAAGACCTTATTAAAGTTAATTGCACGTCTCCCCTGAATCCCAAAGAGTTAAAAAAAATGGGAAAGGATATACTTATGCAAAAATAGTTATAGCTGTGCAGATCAAAGCATACATTAGAGTATTTACATTTTTATTTTGAGGTTTTAGTTCTGTATGGTGTCCTCTTTCAACAATGACCATGGAAGTGTGTTTTGCGTGATAATACAAATAAATAAATGGATGAAAAAATATCTATAGCTGCTCTTGTTGTGATGGCAAAGAATTGGAAACTAAAAAGATGTCCTTCAATTGGGGAATGACTGAACAAATGGTAGTATAGGATGGTGATGGATTACTATTGTACTGTAAGGAATGATAAACAGGATGATTTCAGGAAGAGCTGGAAAGACCTTCATGAACTGATGCAGAGTGAAATCAGCAGAACCAGGAGAACATTGTATACAATAACAGCAACACTATAGAATGATCAGTTGTGAAAGACATAGATACTCTCAGCAGTACATGATCTGGGGCAATTCTGAAGGACTTATGACAAAGAATGCTCGCCACCTCCGGAGAAAGAGCTGTCAGAATAGGAAAGCAGGTGAAAATATATATGATTTTTCACTTGTTTATTTGGGTGTATGTTTTGGAGTTTGAATTTTATAAGGTTATTCACTCACAAAAATGAATAAAAAACTATATGTATAACCCAGATTAAATTGCTTTCCAGCTCCAAAGGAGGGGAGGGAAGAAGGGATGGAGACAATTTGGATCAGATAACTTTGAAAACCTTATATGGAAATTTGTTATTACATGTAATTGGTAAAAATAAATAAGTAAATAAATATAATTTCGGGGGGGGGGCGGGAAGCATTCTTCCCACCCCAAATGTGCATAGCAAGTTCAAGATTTCATACAAAATCCTCTTTGTTTGTTGATGTTGGCAAGTTCATAATAAAGATAGAGGTTTTCCTTGGGATTTTATTGGTACAGAATTCTCCCAGCTGAGGAAACTTCCTTCACTAATGCATGTGAACTGCAACTTAAAGATGTAGAAAATTGCCTCCATTAGAGCACTGAGATGTGAAGGGCTGTGCCCCGGTAATAGCTGTTATGTGTCCAGAGGTGGGATTTGAAAACACGTCTTCCTGACTCTGAGGTCAGATCTCTGTCTTTATTGCTGTACAGTTGTGCCTGACTTCAAGGTGACATTTGGGGTTTTCTTGGCAAAGAAGCTGGAATGCTTTGCCATTTCCTCCTCCAGCTCATTTTACAGATGAGGAAACTGAGGCAAACAGGGTGAAGTGACTTGCCCAGGGTCACATAATTAGCAAGTATCAGAGGTCAAATTTGAACTTGGGAAGATGAGTCTCCCTGTCTCCAGGTCTGGCACTCTACACACTGCATACCTTAGCTATACAGATTTCTCTCTAGTACGTGAAATTAATTTTTCAAAAAAGTCTGTTCTTCTGGTTGTTAATTAATAAAAAATTTATTTAAGTCCCTACTATGTGTGTGCAAGACACTGTGCTAAGCACTGTCTTTGTAATGCTTGGAGGACCCATGCATGTCACCTTGCTAGATAATGGTGATGATGATACTAATGGGAGAGAGTCACAAAGATTGAATAATAGTTAGCATTTATAGCATCATTTAAGGTTTGCAAAGCACTTTACAAATATTTTCTCATTTTATCCTCACAGCACCCATGGATATAGGTGCTATTATTATCTCCATTTGACTGAGGAGGAAACTGAGGCAGACAGTTTAAGTGACTTGTCACACAACCAGTAAGCATCTGAGGTTGGATTTGAACTCAGGTTTTCCTAACTACTCCAGATCCAAGTCTCTATCCACTGAGTCTTTTAGACTTGTCTACTCTCATTACTAACATCACACTTACAAAGAAATTAATATTTAATTTAATGTAATATTCTAGTAATTTAAAAATTAACTTAATATTTTATTAAATATAATTATATTTAAATATAAATACCAACCAGAAAACATTTATTAAGCACGTACTATGTGCAAAGCAGCTAGGTAGCACCATATTGTACAGAACACCAAACCTGGAGTCAGGAAGACTCATCTTCCTGAGTTCAAATCCAACCTCAGACACTTACTAGTTGTATGACCCTGGGCAAGTCACTTAACCCTGTTGACTTCAGTTTTCTCATTTGCCAAAGGAGCTGGAGAAGGAAATGGTCAACCACTCTAATAACTTTGCCCCCCAAATCCTCAAATTGGGGTCACAAAGAGTCAGACATGATTAAAATAAATGAACAATACCTAAAAGCTTGGTGCAGCTAGGTGGCTCAGAAGAGGAGGTCCTGGGTTCAAATGTGGTGTCAGACATGTCCTACCTGTGTGATCTTGGGCAAGTCACTTAACTTCAGTTGCCTGGCCTTTACTGCTCTTCTTCCTTGGAATCCATACCCACTCTAAGACTGAAAGTAAGAGTTTTGCTTTTGTTTAGAAACCCTTATCCTCAGTCTTAGAATGGACACTAAGTATTATGGCCAGTCAGTTCTCAGATCTCAGTGTTGGCACTGCCACCGACTCCAGGGACACAGCTAGGATGCCAACGAAAGAGACCAAATCCTCTAGACCCTTGCTAGTGTATAAGCTTCTTCTCAGTCAAGATGGCAGAGGAGGAAACCAAAACTGAGAACGACTTGTTCTCTTCTCCTACCCCAGGTGACTCCTTGGGAGTTTGGTCAGAACTTGTCTTCTCTCTTCTTTTCTCTCCTAGGTTATCATGATCTAAAATCTGCTGGATTCCACCCCAGCTCTAGTATATACTAGAAGGTGATCAAACCCTCCATCAGGGAGAAGGGATTTCCTGCCCACATTACTCCCTTTCGTCCAATGGCTTTCAAGGTCTTTTCAACTTGGTCTTATATTTCTGATTGGTGGAATAGAGCTATTTAGGTATTAGTAACCCCCCTGAGTAGCTGGACTCAATCAAGATGTTTTCTTTTGCTTAAAGGTATTAGAAATATTAGTGTTTGACATATAGGCGGTGTTTAAAAATATTCACTCTCTTTCCCTAGATGTAGTTGGGATGGGATGACTTGATCCATTGAGTCATTGAGCCCCAACCTTACAAGAGGGAATTTTGTAAATGGTGGGAGGCACTAGTGGGTGGGGGGATCAGAAGTCAGTTGATTTATAATAAGGAAAGAAAAAGAGCAATATGCTAACCTTTTCATCAAAAGAAAAAAGACCCTCCCAAAGTGCAAAGCAGAATGTTTTATGAAATCAGGGCCAAGAAAGAGCTTTGTTGACTTATCTGGAAACCTTCATGGATGAAACAGCTTTAGTATTTTTTTTTAATTTTATTATTTTTTTCTCCTTCCTACTTTCCCCACCAATGGCCTATGATAACACTAATGGAAAGAAAATGCTTATAACATATTTGCATAGTCAAGCAAAACAAATTCTTACATTGGATGGATACAAAAATATATGTCTTAGGAGGATCAGAATTTAACAATACAAATTATGCCAATTAATGCAATATATATATATATATTTTAAACCCTTACCTTCCAGCTTAGAATCAATACTGTGTATTGGTTCCAAGGCAGAAGAGTGGTAAGGACTAGGCAGTGGGGGGGTGAAGTGACTTGTCCAGGGTCACACAGCCACATAATAAGCTTTTTTAAAATCCTTACCTTCCATCTTGGAATCAATACTGTGTATTGGTTCCAAGGCAAAAGAGTGGTAAGGACTAGGCAGTGGGGGTGTGTGTGTGAAGTGACTTGTCCAGGGTCACACAGCCACATAATAAGCTTTTTTAAAATCCTTACCTTCCATCTTGGAATCAATACTGTGTATCGGTTCCAAGGCAGAAGAGTGGTCAGGGCTAGGCAATGGGGGTTAAGTGACTTGCCCAGGGTCACACAGCTGGGAAGTGTCTGAGGTCAGATTTGAACCCAGGACCTCCCATCTCTAGGTCTGGTTCTCAATCCACTGAGCTACTTAGCTGCCCCCCTGCAATATATATTTTAAAAATGATGTGTCAAAGAAAATAGAGAAAAAGATAAAAAAATTATTTCAAGGTAAAATTGTAATATCTGTTTGTAATTACTTTATTTAAAGTGCATTTATGTGGATAGGAAAAAGAAAATATTTATTGTCAAATTAATAATAAATTTTCAATAGCTGTGCCTGGATCTTTTTCTCTGGTTGGCATGCATTTTTCATCTTTGGTACTTGGGAATCAGGGTTTGTAATATTAATCAGAATTCGAGTCTTTTAGAGTCGTATTTCTTTATAGTTTCGTTGCCGTTGTATAAATTGTCCTCCTAGTTTTGCTTACTTGCTTCTGCATCAGTTAACAGAAGTCTTCACTATTTCCTCCCAAAGTGTCCACTACATAATTTCTTGTGGGACAATAATATTCCATTCCATTCATACATCATCATTTATTTAGCCATTCTCCAAGGGACAGACACTTGCTTAGTTTTCAGGTTTTTTGCTTCTATGAAAGGAACAGAAGTTATTTTCTTCCTTTTTGGCTCTGAGGGTACGTTTGATTGGGGCTTTTACAGAGTAGCTAAGATTGGACAAGGAGGAAGAGGAATCTAATCTTAAGCCCTCATTTTGATTTATTGAATCCATTTTTTTGTTTCCCGTATCAAATTATTTTCTGTATTCATAGGCAGTGGCTCAGTAGATAAAGCACTAGTGCTGGAGTCAGCAAGATCTGAGTTCAGATCTGGTCTCAGACACTTACTTGCTTTGTGGTCCTAGGCAAGCCACTGCGAATTTTAAAATTAATAATCAATAACTATTATATTTTATAAAGTTTTATTAATAATACTAAAACAAATTAATAATAAATAACTATTATATTTTATAAAGTTTTATTAATAATACTAAAACAAATTAATAATCAATAACTATTATATTTTATAAAGTTTTATTAATAATACTAAAACAAAAGAACTGATTTCAGCCAGGTCACAGGCCCAAGAAAGAGAGGGGGGAGTTACAGCCACTTAAATACAATCATGCAAAATGTGAGGATGCAGGAAAATGGAATTTTGGGAAATACTCAGGGACTTCTGGGGGATGAAGTCCAAAGGCTCAAAAATCTCCATTTCTGCACCACTTAACCCTCTTTGTCTCAGTTTCCTCATCTGTCAAATGAGCTACAGAAGGAAATGGTAAACCATTTGGGAAGAAAATCCCAAATGAGATTATGAAGAGTCAAATACAAGTTTTTTTTTTAAATTCCAATTTGTTTCCATCTCAAAATAAATGTGTTTGAATTCCCTTTGAATAAAAAGGGAATTGAAAGGCAATATGGTATAGTAGAGAGAGAACTGGCCTTGGAGTCAGAAAAATCTAAGTTTAATTTTCTCCTCTTACAAATACGGGTTGTGTGACTTTAGCCAAATCACTTAGTTCTCTACGTAACTCCCTAAGATGACAAATTGAGAAATGGTATTGACCAGCCTTGGCTGAAGGAGTTCCTTCATCTGGGAGTTCCCTAGGCCAATGAAATCACCGTTCTAGTCCCTGTCTCCTCTCCCTTAAATACAAATCTAAACACGTTTGCTGCAGTTTTAGGAGAGGGCAGGGCAGGGGTATGAAAATAGACGGCGATGGGCAGCCAACTCCTGAAATGACAGCTCTGGAATCGTAGCCAAAAGAGACATGGTCCCAGAGAGCCATTGGGCGCTTCCTTGGCTTTTTTTGATTTTTGGAGGGTGGTTACGCATGTCCTAGGAGCATTGACTGGAATGAGAGCAGCTTTAGAAGATCTAGGAGGCATCGCCTTCTCCAAACTGTCTCAGTTTCATTTCAGGATTCAGATGGTTCTTGTTTGTCTTCCAAAGCCCCGGGCTGTGCCCATTCCTCCCCTCCAGGTATTCTACGATTCAGCGACACCGGACTCCTCTGTGGCATTCATTTTCCCCAGCTGTCCTCCCTGCTAGGAATTCTCTCCCTCCTCATCACTGCCTTTGAGCTTCCTTGACTTCTTCTAAGCCTCAAGTAAAATTCTACATTCTGCAAGAAGCCTTTAGAGGGTTTTTGCCATCGCAGAAATTATCCTCCTCGTTTGGCTCACTCGTTGCTTCATCAATTCTTGGAAGTCTTCACTATTTCCCCTTCCCTCTGCGATCATCTCCACTTTGTCCTGTGGGCATCTTGCTTGTATTTAGTTGTTTGCATATTGGCTCCTTTAGGACAGGGACTGTTTTTGCCTTTCCGTCTCCCCATGCCATTGCTTAACCGAGGTCCTGGCACATCATAGATGCCTGAAAAATGTGATTTACTGATTAGATTTGACTTGTAGGTAGGTATTTCCATATATTATAGATCTTAGAAATCTGTGACTTTTCCACAAACTTAATACTTTTAAGAAGCTACATCAGGGGGCAGATGGGTAGCTCAGTGGATTGAGAGCCAGGACTAGAGATGGGAGGTCCTAAGTTCAAATTTGACTTCAGAAACTTCCCAGCTGTGTGACCCTGGACAAGTCACTTACCCCCCATTGCCTAGCCCTTACCACTCTTCTGCCTTAGAACCAATACATAGTAATGATTCCAAGATGGAAGGTAAGGGTTTTTTTTTTTTTTAAGAAACTACATCAGACGATAATCTGCTCTTTTGACTATGCAATGCCATATAGTAAATCTGTCCATCCATTGGCTTTCTTGCATTTGATTGCTCTCTTGTTTGTTAACATAATTTATTTTCTCTTCTACAGTTTTTTGATGCCTCCCACTTCTCATTCTCTCTCTCCTATTTCCTCCCTCTCTCCTCTCTCTCCTCTCTTTCTTCTCTCTCTCTCCTCTCTTCTGTCTCTCTCTCTCTGTCTCTCTCTGTCTCTCTCTCTCTCCACCCTCTGTCTCTGTCTCTCCCCCCCTCCTCTCTCTCTGTCTCTCTCTCTGTCTCTCTCTGTCTCTCTCTCCACCCTCTGTCTCTCCCCCCCTCTTCTCTCTCTGTCTCTGTCTCTTTTTCTTTCATCAACCCAAGTAGAGTATATTTTTATACAGAGACTGTTAGAGCTAGAAGAAGGCATGTCATTGATCATCTAATCCAACTCCCTTGTTTTACAGATAAAATCAAGACTCATGAGAGAGGTTAAATGACTTGCCTTGAGGTTACCCAGGGAGTTGGTGGTAGAAGTGGGACTTCCTTACTGTAATTACAAGAGCCAAGTATTTCCTGGAAGGAGCTCTGCCTGTGTGTATAGTAAAATATTTAGAATTCATTTTCTGAGTTTTTATTCTTTTGTTAGGAAAGAAGATTTCAGGAAACCATACAAAGATGGCTAGAGTCCACAAATCAAAAGATTTCATCAAAAGGAGCAATGGTAGGCTACTGTGTAATTAGAATCTGCACCCCAGGACTCCAATTCCCAGCATCCCATTTTCATTCTCACTTTAGGTCCTTATGTTTTGGAGAAAAAGTTTGTGTGTAATTCCGCCTCTCTCTCTCTCTCTCTCTCTCTCTCTCTCTCTCTCTCTCTCTCTCTCTCTCTCTCTCTCTCTCTCTTTGCACAAATGCGGCTAGGAAAAAGTCTCTTTACTCAGGCTTTTACTTTTTGTCTTTTATTCATTTTACTTCAAGTGATTATTAATAAATCTTATAAAATATAATACTTGGAGTTATTGGATATTAATTTAAATCTTCCTCTACTCTGTGAAGTTAAGATATAGGGCTTCTATAACTGTATCTACATCTACAATGCTATAGAAAGAAGCTTCATACTCAGAATGATGATCTTAATGTAATGGGGGTTCACAGAATTATTAGGTTCTAATAAGGTGCTTACAAATAGACATTTGGCAAACTTTAAAGAGATATATAAATACCAGTTATTATCACTGGTACAATCTCATTAAAATGGCATAAACTGAAAAGGTTGGATAATCATAATATTTTGTTGAGGCTCAACAGCTGTCTTTCTTAATCATAAGGGGAAACAGCATGCTACCATGTTAATTATCCAGCAAAGGAGTTTTATTAGTTGAGTGTCATGACTGATTTATTCACTAGGTGACACTCTAATTGATCTACCCACACAGTCTTCTTCAGTCCTTCCATTGAGAGGAAATGAAGTTGGTCCATTTTCTAAGAAGCTACAGCATCACCGATGACCACTAGAGAGTGCTCAGCTTTCACACACTTGACTTACTCACCCACTACAGAAGATCCACGTAATGCAAAAGAAGCTTTGTTAACTCCTCCCTGACCAGTTCCCAAATTAATCTAGGGGATGAAATGAAATATTAAAACATGAATCATTATATATATGATATAATAAGATAGGAAGTTTGTTATCTGGAGCTTTGACTCATAGCCCTAACCTGGTGAAATAGTTTATTCTCTTCATTATCTTCTCACAGCATCCATAGGTCCAGACATTTCAGTATTTTGTGACCAAGTTTTAAAAACATGTGATATCATGCAGACCAATAGATAAACTTTCTTCATCCTGTCTCCTTCCTCCAAGGACTGTCTGCATGGATGGTAAGAAGCTCCCAGCAATGCACACCTGTAATTTATAAGAGGGAGGGGTTTTAATTTATCTCCAGCAGAGACAGCAAGGTGCCTCAGTGACTAGTGTGCTGGGCTTGGAGTCATGAAGACCTGAATTCAAACCTGCCTCTATTTATGTGACTCTAGTTGTGTGACTAGGCCTGCCTAAGCTTTCTCAACTGAATTTCCTCAAAATGAAGATAATAATAGCCCCTATTTCTCAGAGTTGTTGTGAGGATCAAATGGTATTTGTAAAGCTTACAACAAAGTAGGTTCTTCCTTCCTTCCTTCCTTCCTTCCTTCCTTCCTTCCTTCCTTCCTTCCTTCCTTCCTTCCTTCCTTCCTTCCTTCCTTCCTTCCTTCCTTCCTTCCTTCCTTCCTTCCTTCCTTCCTTTCTTTTTCTTTCTTTCTTTCTTTCTTTCTTTCTTTCTTTCTTTCTTTCTTTCTTTCTTTCTTTCTTTCTTTCTTTCTTTCTTTCTTTCTTTCTTTCTTTCTTTCTTTCTTTCTTTCTTTCTTTCTTTCTTTTCTTTCTTTCTTTCTTTCTTTCTTTCTTTCTTTCTTTCTTTCTTTCTTTCTTTCTTTCTTTCTTTCTTTCTTTCTTTCTTTCTTTCCTTCCTCCCTCCCTCCCTCCCTCCCTCCCTCCCTCCCTCCCTCCCTCCCTCCCTCCCTTCCTTCCTTCCTTCCTTCCTTCCTTCCTTCCTTCCTTCCTTCCTTCCTTCCTTCCTTCCTTCCTTCCTTCCTTCCTTCCTTCCTTCCTTCCTTCCTTCCTTCCTTTCTTCCTTTCTTCCTTCCTTCCTTCCTTCCTTCATTCCTTCCCTGACAGGTATATGACCAGAAGAAACACAATAGCTCCATTGGAATACACCTCATCTCAACTAGGGCACCTCCTTAATCAGAGTTTTACTGGCTTCCGTCAAGTTGCTTAATGTTTGGGGCTCAGCATCTCTAGCCTCTGCCTCAAGATCTTTCATCTCAAATAAAATCCCAGACCAAAAACAGAGGAAACAGAAAGAGAGGATATGAGGGAGCATCCCTTTGTCTCAGTTACCCCCCCAAAAAAATCAAAGAAACAAAATGAGAGGATCATCATGACTCCAGATAAGAGGGTTAAAATAGTCAGTTTCCCGTGCCAGATCATCAGCTATGGCTCAGCTAGTCTCTCTCTGATTCTTCCATTGTGGTTGCAAATAACATAGAAATGTTTTGAATAGGTAGGAAATACAGAATATTGAATCAATCGAACAGATGGATGAAAAGGATGTTTTGAGAAAATGGAAGGACATGAACAAAAGTGGAAATTACATGGTATGTTTGGGGAGCCATTAGGGTGTCAGTTTAGCTGGAGTGGAGAATTTGGGGGGGATGAATAGTTGGAAAAAGGTCAATAAGATAGGTTGGGGCTTGATTACAGAGGGACCTTGAATCCTAGGAATGCCTAAGTGGAAATATCCAATAAGTAGATGGAAGAATAGGGCTGGAGATTGGGTGAGAGGTTGGGGATGGAGATAGACACTTAGAAATTACCTGGTAATTTTAGGTGGAAAAATGGAAGTGAATGAGATTATGTGGAAGAATTGGCCTTCCTCCCAAGGAGGTCTCTTGCCAGGGAGGCAGCCTACTATTGGTTCAAAATGAGTCAAACATTTTCAGACATGGCCAATGATTTCTTTTGCTTGGATGTATTTATTTGTTACAGTTTGTTCTCTGGAGGCTGGAGAAGAGGAGTCATTGGAAAGTGGCAGTGATGTTTAAAAAAAAAAAGGGGGAAGGAAGACCTAGGTGACTGAGTGGATTGAGAGCCAGGCTAGAGACAGGAGGCTCTGGGTTCAAATCTGAGCTCAGACACTTCCTAGCTATGTGACCCTAGACAAGTCACTTAACTCCCATCACCTAGCCCACTCTTCTGTATTGGAACCAATACACAATACTGATTCTAAGGAAGAAAGTAAGAGTTTTTGTTTGTTTGTTTGTTTTTAAAGGATGGGAGAGCATCCATAGAACTTTGAGTGTCAAGGTCAAGGAATATGAAGAGTGAGAAAAACTTGTTGTATTTGGTGTTAAGATCATTGAATGCAATTTAAGGAAAAGAAAAAAGCTAGTCACCTGGGAAATAAAAGTTGAATCACATTTATGCATCAAACCTGAATTCAAATTATCAAAAAATGTTAGATTACTGAAATTTCTTGTTCATATATCACTTTTCCCCAAATAATCTACCTGTCCCCAGGGGTTACTCTTCTAACAAATAATAGAAAGAGTTCAAATCTGGTTGCAGGCATTTTCTAGCTGTGTGACCCTGGGCTAGTCACTTAACTCTATTTGCCTAGTCCTTGCCCTTCTGTTTTAGGATTGCTACTAAAACAGAAAGCAAGAGTGTAAAGAAAAAATAATAGAAAGAGAGGGGGAAGAATGGGGAAGCAGGTTTGCAAAACTGATCAACATGTTGGTCTGCCTGCCAGTTTAGGTGACATTCCATAGCCATAGTCCTCCCCTCTGTAAAGAAAGGAGGTACAAGTACCTTTTCTCATCTCCTCTTTGGGGTCAGACCTGGCCATTGTAATTACACAGCGTTCCACAAATGGAATAGATTTCTATGGTCGAACTCAAGCATTTTCATAACCTCAATTTTGAATTGTTCCCTTTACTCTGAGGCTCATGTGGCTGGTTTTCTAAATGACATCATGGAAGCTACCCACCCCTCTGTGGCTTATTGCTATATAACTCATTAAGTGAATCCTTTCACCCCCCTAAGCTCACATCCTCTTTTTAAAACTGCAAACAAATTACATTCTAAATAAATTTTTCCTTCTCTCACTCCTACCTCCCACTAGTGGTAATTAGTTGATCTTTGTTGTTTTCTAGGCCATTCCCCTACCTTCTTTTTCTCCCTCTCCTTCTCTCTGGCCCCTCCCCTCCTCCTCATCTTCTCTTCCCTCTTTTCTCTCTATCTCAGTCTCTGTCTGTCTGTCTTGGTCTCTCAGTCTCTCTCCTCCTTTTCCTGTCCCTCTTCCTTTCCTCACCTCCCCTTCCCTCCTCTTCCCTCTTTTCTCTCTATCTTTGACTGTCTGTCTGTCTGTCTCTCCCTATCCCCTCTCCTTCTTCCTCCCCCTCCCTTTCCCTTCTTTTCCTTTTTTCCTGTCTGTCTGTCTGTCTCTCCCTCTCCTTCTCTCTGTCTCCTTCCCTCCTCCTCACCATCTCTTCCCTCTTTCCTCTCTGTCTCTCTCCCCCTTTTCCTGTCTCCCTTCCTCCCTTTCCTTACCTCCTCTTCCCTCTTTGTTTGTCTCTGTCTGTCTGTCTCTCCCTATCCCCTTCCCTTCTTCCCCTCACCTCCCTTTCCCTCCTCTTCCTTTTTTACTGTCAGTCAGTCAGTCAGTCAGTCAGTCAGTCTGTCTGTCTGTCTGTGCCTCTCCCTCTCCTTCTCCCTGCCCCCTTCCCTCTTTTCTCTCCTCTCCCCCTGAGGATATTTACAGACAAAGGCAACTCCTTTCTCTGGTCCTATAGAGTCAGAACAGAGCACGGAGCACTTCTCTCCTTTCTTTGTGAGAGGTGGTGGACGAGGGATGTGGAAACCTGAAGAAATCTACAGACTTTATTGGCTTGGCTTGCTCATCTGTTTTCTCTCTCTTCTTTTAAACTATCCCTTGATATTAGAGCTGCCTCTCTAGGCAGGGGCAGGGCTATATTAACAAATGTAAGAACAAAAGAGATCAATAAAAGAAAAGAAAAAACTGAAGTCCAACTAAATTTTCCCAAGAACTGCAGGAAACTTTCCTTTTTGTATCTGTTTCACCCTTGAATGCTTTTTCTCTGTAAATAAAAAAAAAATGAGCAGAACCATCTATTTCCCCTCCCACCCCACACCCCACCCCCCAAAAGGAAAAAGGAAAACTATTACGCAAAGTCAAGCAAATCAGACTCCCACATTGACTGTCTCTAACAAAGAAATGGCTCATTCTGCAGCCTGCATCTCTTCCCTCCCTCTGAGGAGGTGGGCAACATGACGCGAGCTTTTCAGGCCATCAGATGCCTCATTTTATTTTGCAGTCAAAGTCTGGACAACAACAGATCTGGGTCAGACAAAATGAAATTCACATGAACGTACTTGCTTTTTGATAAGAAATTATAATTTTTTTGGGTCTATTTCACCATTTGCCTCAGTTTCCTCACTTGTAAAATGAGTAGGAGAAGGAAGTGGCAAACCACTCTAGTATCTCTGCTAAGAAAACCCCAAATGGAGTCATGAAGAGTCAAAAATAAGGGAAGCAACTGAACAACAATAAAAAGTTTTAAACTGCACTGAGCCTTTTGGGATAAGGTGTATATTACAGTTTGCTAGGTAAGGAGTCCCAGAGAGCAGGGCTTTGAGTGATGGGTCCTTCTCTGTGGGATCAAAATCTACCAAGGGAAGAGAGGTCCAGTGGAGGGGGCTGCAGGGGTTCTATGAGCTGGCCCTTGAGATCTAAGGCTCTGGCCCCTGGGATTCTGTATCTGCCAACCCCCCTCTACTCAGAGCCAGAGGGAGAGAGACACAAAGAGAGAGACAGAGAGGAATGTGGTCCAAGGGCCTGTCAAAGATACTCAAAGACCTGAGTTTGGGCTCTAGCCCTGCTTCCTACCATCTGTCCATCCATGGGCAAGACCCTTGATCTGTACCTTCTAATTCTCTGTACAAATTTCCTCATCTCTAAAATAGGGCTAACATTCATCTTCATTGATTAGAATTAAAAGGCATCTGAGAGGTCAGCACTTAATAGGAGGACACTGAGCCCCAGAGAGAGTGACATGGCCAGGGTCACACAGCTAATACAAGG